>NC_057350.1:32867500-33167500 GCF_016509475.1 Prionailurus bengalensis | reverse complement strand
TACCCTGTATCACATAAGAAAACTGAGACACAGGGGCCCCTGGGTGGCGCAGTTGGTTAAGCGTCCGACTTCAGCCAGGTCAGGATCTCGCGGTCCGTGAGTTCGAGCCCCGCGTCGGGCTCTGGGCTGATGGCTCGGAGCCTGGAGCTTGTTTCTGATTCTGTGTCTCCCTCTCTCTCTGCCCCTCCCCCGTTCATGCTCTGTCTCTCTCTGTCCCAAAAATAAATAAAAACATTGAAAAAAAATTAAAAAAAAAAAAAAAGAAAACTGAGACACAGAGATGTTGTTAAATGACTTCCAGAATAGAAGTATAAACAAATTCACATCTACAGAGGTCAAGCTGAGTGCAAGATCTACTCTCATTTCACTACTCACAAGTAAATTACAAACATTCTTGACTTTTAATATAAAGTAAATGAAACAATCTTATTCTTCATGTTTTTTTTATAAACAAATTATTGAAATGTGTAATTATATAGAAATGGCTCACTATTCATTCATTTTATTCATTCATTAATTCAGTAACTCTTGTTTCAACCAGTTACCAAGTAGTATTTTCAGGGTTAATGATTCAAAGATCTCTTTAATACCTGGTCTGCCTTCACCAAGTTCAGAGTCAAGAAAAGGAAAAATTGATTTGTTATAGAGATGATTATCTGTAGTAAGTTCAGAAGACCCAAAACTATTAAACACATAAATTATTATTAAATTAAAATTATCATTATTATTTTTTTGTTAACACATAAAAATTATTAAACACATAAATACCGAGGAGTAGGTCCATTTGTTTCTGCAGCAAATATTTAATCTCTACTATATATTTTAGGACACTCCAACCCAAATTATATGCTAATGCTATCTGGTTTTTAATTCTGTGCTCTTTGAACACTCAACCATTAGGTATCATTATGTGAAAGATTTTATGCAGACAGTATTTCCTTAGTTTTATTTACACGTTAACTAATTCCCTTGCACAGTATTATTTTATCCAAAACCTTTCCTCTGGGTCATAGTCTGCCATTTCAGGCAATATCTTTAAAAGTTCTTTTGGGTTATCTTGGGGTGAGTGACGCTTTTACCTTTTGTTTATCTGCAAAGATCTTTATTTAGATTTCATTCGTGAATGGTAGTTTTGCTGAAAATACAGTTTGGAGATTTTGTTCTGCTTTCGTGTTTGGTGGATGGCTTACATTTGTGTCAGGTGTCCTTGTGTGTGCATTGTTGGAGGGTTCAGCAACTTCACTACAAGATGAGCAAGCATGGATTTCTTTTTAATCCTGATTATATAGTGTTCTTGTGGCTTCATGCTTTATATCAGGTTTGAAAATTTCTAAGCCATAATGTCCTTGGGATTCCTATGAGGTTTTTGCTAGGGTTTTGTCAAGCTAACATCCATGTTTCTTTTCCTTTAACATATTTCATCTCCTGTCTCTCTGTTATTCTGTGACTAGTTTTTTCAGCTCCATCTTTGGTTCATAAACTCTCATTTCACCTCTAAATTGGTATTTATTTATTTTTTTATTTAGAAAGTGTTTATTTATTTTGGAAGAGAGAGAGAGAAAACACACATGTGCATGCAAGTGGAGGGGGTCAGAGAGAGAGGGCGAGAATCTCAAGCAACCTGCATGCTGTCAGCACAGAGCCTGACGCGGGGCTCAATCTCATGAACTGTGAGATCATGACTTGAGACAAAATCAAGAGTTGGATGCCTAACTGACTAAGCTACCGAGGCACCCCTATATTGGTATTTAACCACGTATTTAATTTTTTTAATGTTTATTTTTGAGAAAGAGAGACATAGCATGAGTGGGGGAGGGGCAGCGAGAGAGGGAGACAGAGAATCAGAAGCAGGCACCAGGCTCTGAGCTGTCAGCACAGAGCCCGGCACGGGGCTGGAACTCAACGAACAGAGATCATGATCTGAGCCAAAGTAGAACACTCAACCGACTGAGTCACCCAGGTACCCCTAAACCACCTATTTTGTATTTTTAAAATTGTCATTTTTTACAAATGTGTATCTTTTTGCAATATGTCTATTGATGCTTTTCCCCAGGTGTGTTTATTACTCTCAGCTCCTTTGTATGTATTTTCAGGTCTTGGCTCCTTCCTTTCATCTCCCTGGCTTATGAGATATTTCTCTTTCTCCTGTGGCTAAGCAAAGACAACAAAAGTGTCTTATATAGAATCTAGTTACAGAGCCAGAGTATCTAGTAAAAGTAATCATCTGGTCATTTGATGGTTTACATTTCTTGAGACCTATGTCTTTATTATATTAATGCCATTTTGATGTCTGTGTATATTGGATAACCTTGGTTCTGAAACACTAATGGCTGTCTAATTAAAAAGATATTTTCTTTAGAATTTGTTCTCTGCCGTTTATTTTTTTTTACTTCCAAATGAAGACTATTTACCCACACGTTTGCTCAAATAATTGTGTTGCTACTGGTTTCTCTTCTAAATTCCAGTGTATTTTTCAAAGTTAGTGCTTACATATTAGACTATAGTTATGTAAACTACAACAAATTAGTCTTTACAAGTTTACATGTTTTTTGGCTGTAATATAATGGGCTAGACCATTATGAGAAACACATTAAGATCTCAGGAAATAGAAAAATGGTTAGTTAAAACACATACTGATATGAGATTGTGGTTCTCATGTATCAGTCCTTCATTAACTACACTAATCCACTGCCCACTGTTTAATCTAATTTTATATGTAAAAGTTAAAATTTATTTATTTTTCAGATTATGGACTGACTTCTTACTCTTTTATATTAAGGAAGACTGTGTGTGTGTTTCAATATAAAGGTTCATAAATTTCCCCAAATAATTTTGGATACTTTATGTGAATTACTAAAGTTTTGACTGGCTCAGTGGGACATCAGCATTAAAAATTTATTTTCAGGGGCATCTGGATGGCTCAGTCGGTTGAGTATCTGACTTAAGCTCAGGTCATGATCACACAGTTTGTGGGTTCAAGCCCCATTTTGGGCTCTGTGCTGACAGCTCAGAGTCTGGAGCCGGCTTCAGATTCTGTGTCTCCTTCTCTCTCTCTCTGCCCCTCCACTGCTCACGATCTGTCTCTCTATCTCAAAAATAAATAATCATTAAAAAAATTTTTTTTTAATTATTTTCAAATTATAAACATGATAAAAAGGTGATATGACTTAAAGCTTGACAAAAGCCTCCTTATTTATGATCAGGGAAAGACTGAAAAAATTATGAATGCATACAAAACAATAAAGCTTTCCAAAATAAAAATATTTGCTGGGGGAAAAAAAAGCAAAACATCTACCCATTTCTTTTTCTCAAAATCCCCCTTTGGACCAAGAATTTTAGTAACATAAGAAAGGTGTTTGCTCTCTACCTATAATGTATATAATAACTTTCTATCATAACAATGAATAAAATACACTATATTATTACTGGTACAGTGTTATATAGGAAAATCTCAAAGTGGTCCAATGAAACTCTTTTTTTCAGTTTCTTTATTTTTTTTTTAATTTTTAATTTACATTCAAGTTAGTTCTTAAGTAAATTTGACATGTAGCTTTATCATAAAGAAAATCTGGGGGCGCCTGGGTGGTTCAGTCATTTAAGCAGCCGACTTTGGCTCAGGTCATGATCTCGCGGTCCGTGAGTTCGAGCCCCGCGTCGGGCTCTGTGCTGACAACTCAGAGCCTGGAGCCTGTTTCAGATTCTCTGTCTCCCTCTCTCTGACCCTCCCCTGTTCATGCTCTGTCTCTCTCTGTCTCAAAAATAAATAAACATTAAAAAAAATTAAAAAAGTAAAGAAAATCTGTATATAGTTTCAGTATTCAAAGATGCCCTGTTGCTTTTATATAAGCATTGGTGGAAAACACATTTATCAAATAATATTTTATTTTCATGTTAAGTCATATAAGAGATCATACAGATTTAAAAGTTTGTTTTTTTTCAGTATAGTTGGCTCACAATGTTTCATTAGTTTCAGGTGGACAACATAGTGAGTCAACTTCTCTATACATTACACTGTGCATATCACAAGTGTAGGTTACCATCTTTCGCCATATAACACTATTACAATACTACTGACTGTATTCCCTATGCTGTACCTTTTATTCATTCCATAATTGGAAGCCTGTAGGTCCTACTCGCCTTCAGCCATTTTGCCCATCCTCTTATCCCCCTCCCCTCTGGCAACCATCACTCTATATATCTGATTCTACTTTCTGTTTATTCATTTTTTTGGGGATTCCACATGAGTGACATCATGTGTATTTGTCTTTCTCTGACTTATTTC
Organism: Prionailurus bengalensis; assembly: GCF_016509475.1. Classification (NCBI taxonomy): domain Eukaryota; kingdom Metazoa; phylum Chordata; class Mammalia; order Carnivora; family Felidae; genus Prionailurus; species Prionailurus bengalensis. The sequence goes on along the minus strand of NC_057350.1, from coordinate 33,163,218 downwards.
ACTTAACATAATACCTGCTGGGTCCATCCATGTTGTCACAGTTGGTCTTTTTATGGCTGTATAATATACCATTATAGATATGTATCACACCTTTCTTGTCTGTCCATGATGGACACTTAGGTGGATTTTTTATCTTGGCTATTGTAAATAATGCTGCAATAAACATAGGAGTGTGTATATCTTCTTGAATGGTGTTTATATATTCTTTGGGTAAATACCTAGTAGTGGAATTATTGGATCATATGGTAGTTTTGTTTTTAATGTTTTGAGGAAATTCCATACTGTTTTCCCCAGTGGTTGTACCAATTTACATTCCTACCAACAGCACATGAGGGTTCCTTTTTTTTTTGCTTCCTTACCAATACTTGTCATTTCTTATCTGTTTAATTTTAGCCATTCTGATAGGTATAAGATGATATCTCATTGTGATTTTGATTTCCATTTTCCTGATGATTATTGATGTTGACCATTTTTTCATATGTTTGTTGGCCATTAGTATGTCCTCTTTGGATTAATGTCTATTCAGGTCTTCTGCCCATTTTTCAATCAGATTATCTGTTTTTTGGATGTTGAGTTGTATCAGTCCTTTATACACTTTGGATGTTAATCCCTCATTGGATAGATCATTTGCAAATATCTTTTTCCATTCAGTAGGTTGCCTTTTTGTTTTCTTGATGGTTTCTCTTGCTGTGCAAAAGCTTTATATTTTGATGTAGTCCCAATAGTTTATTTTGCTTTTTTTTCCCCTTCCCTTAGACTTGTCTAGAAAAATGTTGCTATGGCTGATGTCAGAGAAGTTAGCTCCTGTGTTCTCTAGGAGGGTTTTTTGCTTACAGGTCTCACATTAGGTGTTTAATTCATTTCGAGTTTGTTTTTATGTATGGTATTAGAAAGTACTCCGGTGTCATTCTTTTGTATATAGCTGTCCAGTTTTCCTGGCACCATTTATTAAAGAGACTGTCTTTTTCACATTGTGTATTCTTGCATCCTTTGTCATGGATTTTTAAAAGTGAAAGTTTCTCTAAAAATTGAGAAATGTTGTGTTAACAGTACACATGCTAAATACTGTTTGGCTGTCTATTGTAATGACACTTAAAATTATGGTAATGATGAGTAGTTTTTTTTTAAAATAATATTCCATATTTTTCCAGAAACACTGTATTTTTGATACAAAATATGTATAATTTCTGCATTTTTCTAGCCTAGACAATAATAAAAATAATTGTTTTTGCATTATATTAAAAGATTCAAGATTAGTTAAAATGTGTATCAGATAACATTGAACTTAAAAGTTGTATTTAAGAAGAGGGATAAATTCTTAAGTGTTTTAAAGAAATTAATTACAATCGAGATTTTTAAAAAGGATAATGAATTCCATTCTAAAATATGAGGATAATCTATGATAGAGATCAAACTTTTAAGATGTTTTCAAATTAGGACACACTACACGGGTTTTGGTCCCTTTGGAACTTTACATTAGTCCTTTAAGACTTGATTTTGTCTTCTCTGTTTTTTCTTGATGCTAGATGCTAAGTTTCTAAGATCACATGCTTCATTATTCATATGTAGAGGAACAGAATGTCACCTTGTTGCTAGGAAAATCCTGAGAAACACACTATTTTGACCTGTCTTTGAACACACACTTAATATTGAAAGAATTATTGAGGTTAGAAACCAAAGGTAGGCTTCTTTCAGGAGTGGATCCAACTGTGAAAGATCTACAGGGATTCCAAAATACCTTTGAGCTTTTCGTTAAAGAAATGGAGAATGTATCCTAATAACTAATAAAAGTAATCAGAAAGTGGTGTCTGTGTCAGAGGCAGTAGACCATAAAATATTAAGTGCTTGAGATTCAAGCCACTCTACCTGAGTTGAAATCTTACTGTTACTTCATAGCTCTGTGAACTTGGGTGTGGTTTTGTTTTGTTTTTGTTTTTGTTTTTTTAGTCTTTTTGTGTTTTGGTTTCCTTATTTTTAAAGCAGAGATGATGGGGGTGCCTGGGTGGCTCAATCAGTTAAGCGTCCGACTCTTGATTTCAGTTCAGATTGTGATCTCATGGTTTGTGAGTTCAAGCCCCATATGGGGCTTTGCACTCACAGCGTGGCGCCTAATGGGATTCTGTCTCCTTTTCTCTCTGTCCCTCCCTTGTTTACTGTCTGTGTGTCTCTCAAAATAAATGAAAATAGATGATGATGTTAACACTAATACCTTTCTCCCACGTTTGTGTGAAGACTAATTAAATAATTAACACCAATAACTGAAGGGGGAGGAGGAATGATATTCAGCCCTAAAAAAGAAGGAAATTCTGCAATATACAACAAGATGGTTAAATTTGAGGACATTATGCTAAGTGAAATAAGCCAGTCAAAGAAAGACAAATACTGTGTGTTTCACTTATGTGAAGTATCTAAAATAGTCAAAATCATAGAATCAAAGACTGGAATGGTGGTTGCTGGAGGAAGAAGGAAATGGCAAATTACTAATCAATGGGGGTAAAGTTTCAGTTAAACAAGATGAGTAAGATCTAGAGATCTGCTATACAACATTGTACCTGTAGTCAACAATACTATGCTATATTCTGAAATTTATTAAGAGAGTCGATATCATGTTGTGTTCTTACTATGATAAAATGAATAAAAGGAAAAGTCAGAAGCAATGAAGTATAATATTTTGTCAGAATTAAATTACATAAAAATGGGTTAACCCAGGACTTGATAAAAATCTCTTGATCGTGTCATCTCAGCATCTTTTATCTCCTGTCCACCTGAGCAAACCGTATACATTCATTCTACCTAGACATTATCATTACTTAAAATTTTACCAACTTGAAAAGTTTATCCTCTCAGCTTCTATTCTCTGACTATTCCAGTTGTTTCTCATGCTACAAATATACACATTCTTAGAATCATTCACGTCCTTTGATTTGGGTGCTTTTCAAGTAGCGAAGTCATGTTTTTTATGCTGCTGATTTCAATCCTGATGATATCAACATAACCCAACTGTGCCTTTTGCCACATAATAGAGATGGTGTGGTCTGACAGAAAGTGGCTATAACTGAGAGGCAGGAGTTGAGGTATCTAGTCTGCTTTATAATCAAAAGTAGCTCTACTCAGTAGAAATATAAAGTAAGCCATGCAACAAATTTAAATTTTTCCTGTAATCACATCAAAAAGTAAAAAAAAAAAAAACAAAAAAAAAACAAAACAAACAAACCTACACATGAGTTGAACTTGATTTTTGTAGTATAATATTATAGGTCTTCAAAATGCTATCGTATATTTTACACTTATAGTTCATCGCATTTCGAATTAAACATTTCAGTGCTCAATGGTCACATGTGGCCGGTGGCTACCATACTGAGCAATATATCTCTAAAGACACTTGGTATATGCAGGCTTGTCTTCTCATCTGTAAAATAATAGAATTATGTTTGGCCGTAAGTTTCACCAACCTAAAATAACAGTTGGTTGTTGAAAGGGAGAAATTTATTTCCCTCTTTTTAAATGCCTAGAAATAGGAGGTTAAGTGTTAGTAAGCTGTCTTGCCTCCACAAACTCCTCAGGGACCCAAGTCCCCCTTAGCTCATGGTTCTTCCATCTCTACGGCATGGCCCTTGGCATCATTGTCTAAAACAGCAACATTTAAGTTCCAGGTGGTAGGGTGCAGACAGGAAAGCTTAAGAATGGGCCAGATGCGAGCAGCATGTTTCAAAGAATGTTCACAGAAACTGCTGCTTTTCACTTCCACTCATATCCCACTGGCCAACCCTTAGTTTCAGAAAATTCATCTTTTTGTAGTCAACCAGTTGGTCAGCTATAATTATGAAAGAAAGGAAGACATATATTTGAATAAATAGCATCCCTGATTTTAAGCTCGAGGCCCTACCCATGAAATCAGGTAATTACAGGATTTATACCTTGGTAGGTATGCCCTTGGAAGAGACTGTGAGAGAATCCAAGATGCCTCAACAACTTAATATGTTGTTTTCTCCAGAAAAGTTCAGATTTAATAGAGATTGATGTTTCAGTTGTTTTGGAATGTTATTGTATTTATTGCAGTTCAAGATTTTGAGATGTCACAGAAATCTGGATTGGAGACGCTCTCTTGCGGAGTAGGGTCTCTATGGTTGCACTAATACAGTACACGATGAATCCCAGGGAATCTCCATACTGTAATTTAGATTACATTCAGGCTTCAGGAAAAATGAATAGTCTCTACATAGTTATTCTATTAAAACTTTTCAAATTTGAGCCACTGGCATCCTTTAAAAATGCATTTGTTCACTTTAACTTCTTAAATCCCTTTTTTTAAAATTTTTTTTCAACGTTTTTTATTTATTTTTGGGACAGAGACAGACAGAGCATGAACGGGGGAGGGGCAGAGAGAGAGGGAGACACAGAATCGGAAACAGGCTCCAGGCTCTGAGCCATCAGCCCAGAGCCCGACGCAGGGCTCCAACTCACGGACCGCGAGATCGTGACCTGGCTGAAGTCGGACGCTTAACCGACTGCACCACCCAGGCGCCCCATAAATCCCTTTATTTTAGATTCTGTTGTTACATTTCATGCCCTACCTGTAAATAGATTACATGTATATATCATATATATATATATATATATGTAATTAGGAATAAGTAATCTCATTAATAAGTACTATCTTAAGTTCTTTCTTTGAAAAAGAATTATCATTAGGCTTTGTACATACTTCATAACTGATTTTTTTAAAGAATAAAAGATAACTCTTTAAATTTACAGATCTTTTGTAAACTTTCATTTTGTGATCAAATATGGTAACTGTTTAAAGAGGTCAAAAACTCTATTATTTTGAAGCTTATCCGCACTCTCAACATCTCCTTAGCAGGTTTCTTGATTTATTCTATAGTGGTCAGGAGTTAACCTTGTTCGGCTTTATGTGCTGACTTACTCTATAAATTATTAATGTTCTCACTGCCTGGCTAAACACTTCATTCCTCAAAAAAATTTTATCCTGCTAGCAATACTTTCTCTCTGTTAGTACTGGTCCCCTTTAGGGATACTTTCAGATTGAATTAAGTAACTTCTTAATGGTGGTTTAGTCACAAATCCACCTCTTTGTTAACTAAATGGAAAATAATTCAGGAGGGAAATGCAGACAAAATCAACAATTAACCCTCTAGGATTTTCTCAATAGAAGCAAATTCTGAGAAAGCTAAACCATATTAAAAACTATCTGTAATTCAGTTTTAATTAAACTTTTATCTGCCATATGTATTTACCTATGTGAGGAAAACCAAATTAAAAGGAGGTGAATTTATCCATCTTACCTACCCATCTGCCTTAAGTATCTATTTGCCTTAGATTGTTTATTTAGCCAATAATAAAGGCAGAATAAGCACATGAAAAAAGTGTATGAAAGAGAAAAGAAATCATGACCTATTACAATTTTGATGTATTTCTCCATTGTTCATTAATATTAATAGTTTTAAGTAGTTGTGGTCAGAATCTATGTATTTTGGAATGCTGTTTTCTTTTAAGATTGCGTCAAAGAATATTTGTGCCATGTTAGTTTTCAGGGTGCCCATATTTAATTAGCTGCACAGTATTCATTTGAGAGAAAGGAGTGTAACTGAATTGTTTCCTAACTGATAGGAATCCAAGTGGCTCCTAATTTTTGATATTTAAATAATACTGCAGTGAACATCTTCATTTTAAAAAATGGATTATTTTATTAAGATAGAGATTTTTTTCAACTTTATGGAATGAGTATATATTTCTCATTTTATATTACCCAATTTGATTCTTACAGAAATGTTGACAGTATTTGCAGTGAGACTTTCCTCCCCAAAACCAGACATAATTATTTACAAATTTTAGGAATTAATCAGTATAATGCCAGCATCTTGTTAAGTAAATATTTTTTGTTTCTGATTAAAATTTTCCATTTCTCAGTTATGTTCCCTTTTATGAGCTTTGCATTTCATCATCCATTAGACTCTTAATGCTTTTATTATGAACCTATAGCTCTTTATAAGTCCTATTGTGGCATAAAATTTTACAGGTATTTGTCACACTACATTTTGGTCATCTTTTTTTAATTGTGTAATTCTTTAATTAGTATTGCTAATCTGAAAAACAGGTGATGAATTGGTCCACCTATCCGTTTATCCATTATTTTTTAAGAAATATTTTTGAGTGACTCCTGTTTAGAGGAGTCACTTATATTCTCTTATACAGTGTAAATTCTGTGTCATTTTGAATCATCATTAATTATTCAGGTGGAAATAGCCCCAGTTCACTTGCGTACTCAACACCAGTTACAACTAGCCTGGGCTAGTCAGAATCATTGAAACCTACATGGACCATGCCTAGAGGCTCAAGAAAGCTTTTCTTTTTCTAGACATTTGCCTCTCTGCCTTCCTCCTACTTTTGGTAATTACCTGTCACTAGACACCTTGGTTCTTTGCCCAAAGAAATGAACCCACAATCCTTTTGGAGACAACGTATTTGTGATTTTTTATTCTCTAAGAAAGGATCAGAATAATTTTTTGAAAAGGATAAGACAATACTTATCATCTCCTTACTCAAAACACTGGAAGGTGGTGATGACTTTATAGAATCTCAATCTGAAGATGTCTTTGGGACCACAACAGGTGCCTCTTTTTCACTGTCACCCTGAAGTGATAGCAGTGCCTAAGAGACTAACTTGGAAAGAGAGACTTAATGAGGAGGCAGATTGTCTTCTAGATGCCTTTCCCCCCCCCCACTTCTACTTCCTTTTTGGAGATCAGCTTAGTTAAAAGTGTTTTAGATATCAGAATATCATCTTTTATTCATTTCAGTTAGAACTGATGCGTAAACAATACAAATGCCCAGATGCTATTTCCAATTTGTTATGCAAGATTCATTGCCATGGATGTCCTTTTCCCCCACTTCTATCTTCTGTTAATAGAAATCATTCACTTAAATTAAGTCATAGTTCAATCCCCAAATATATTGTCCTCTAATAAGATTTATTGTTATATCTTACAAGCAACAAAAATAGGCTTTTGGTTTAGTATTATATTGGGTCATATTCTTCTTCCCACAAAGGAAAGGTTAGGAAAAACAGGAGTATCCAGAAAAGGGAGGGACTAAACATGCAAGGCCTTGGGAATTGGCTAAAGGAATTGCAACAATTATCTTCTGAGAAAAGTGAAAGGCCGTAGAAATGTATGGTTGAACATTTTAGCGTATGAATTATCACTATATCACAAATATATAGATATACTCAACATACTCCCATTTTAGTGACCAGGAAAAAGAAAACTCTGCCAATTTCTCATTTTCGTTCTAAGTTTCAAGAAAGTAGGCAATGTCTGTCCTGCACACAAATATCTCCTCAAACGACACAATGTTGCTATTTTTTTTTGTTTTAAATATAGGGAGAAAGCTACAAATATATACACTTAAATCTTAGTAAGACTAAACTCTCTGTGATAAAATTATTTACCCAATAGTGTTTTATTTATTTATTATTATTTTTTAGTATTTTATTTATTTTTGAGAGAGTGATCACAAGCCAGGCAGGACCAGAGAAAGAGGGGAGCAGAGGATCTGAAGCAGGCTCTGTGCCGACTGCAGAAAGCCCTATGGGGGCTCAGACTCACGAACCATGAGATCATGACCTGAGCCAAAGTCAGACTTAACTGAGTTAGCCACCCAGGCACCCCTACCCAATAGTGTTTTAGACTGTAAACACAATGGCAATGGAATATGTCTTACACAGTTTTTGTATGCTGAGGTCCTCACTCCAGATGCTACATTTAGTAATGAGATATTTCGATGTGTAATTTCTTGTTAATAGACCCTTAATTCCCCTAAAATCACTTAGTGTCGTTCAGTAGACATTTTCAGGCTGCTGGAATTTTCTGCACTCTGCATTCACAAGATGTCTTATTGTATTCAGGACTTTTCGATTTTTGTTGTTGTTAATAAAATAATTATAGAAAGTCACCCCTATTTCAGAGGGGTATATTAAGTTGGTACTCAGTTGTACACATTAGATTAAGTATAATTAAATTGGAATTCAAAGTAAAGTTCTTATAATTTTGAATCAAATAAGGCAAGGCAAAGCTGGTATATTGAATGCTTACGTATTCAGTGGGTTTGTTTAATGCTGTATTGATTTTTTATGCACTCTTATAGCTGAACTCTTTTATTGGTCTTATTTTAAATATGTTTACTTTTAATAAAGACAACATATAGTGTGTATCAGATGTTCATATATTACCTTATTTGCTTCAAATCTCTGAGCAAAACATAACAAATGGCCAGCATGCCTCAGATTCCGTCTCTTTCCTCTTCCCCCTGGAGATAGTATACAAGGTCCTACAGTTTTAAAAACTGTGTTTTTCTTCCTTTGATGTCGAAGTAATTGATTTTCTTCCAAGAAGTTGGAAAGCAGAGGAAAGTATATTTTTCTTGTAATTGTTTCATAAGATAGAATCCTAGAAGCAAAAATAATATGGTCAAAGTTCATAAAATGGCTTAAGCTCCTAATTTGCTGTCGAGTTGCTTTTCAGCAAAAAAAGAATACAGTTCTGTTCCTAATAAAGGATTCTTTATTTGTATATTCTAAGAAGAATTTTCCTAATTATGTTGCTAAACACTTGTTAATGTGAGGAAATTGTTCATATGTACTATATGTTCCTACAAATGTCACAGCCAACAGCATGTTACCTAAGGTAAATGAATAGAGTTTCCAAAAGATGGCTTCCAGAACTTCACATACCCAAGCATACATGAGCGTAAAGTATTTACTGACATTCCTTCAAACACGATTTTAAAGATAACATTTGAGAGCAGCCTCCATTTCTCCCTTTATTGTAAGTTGATAGAGAAACTATGAGCCATTTATTTTATTAGTTGGTAGCATTTTGTTTCAGACAGAAGGAAAATACAAAAGCAGAACAGAAAAGCTGATCCTGAGATAGGCCGAAGTTGGTGGTAAACCACATTATCGACTTATTGTGGGACACATCATCATGACACTAACACATCTGTTTCAAAATGCTTTGAGTTTTGTCAAAACATTATAAAAATGTAGACATAGGGGTGCCTGGGTGGCTCAGTCGGTTAAGCATCCGAGTTCGACTCAGGTCATGATCTCGCAGTTTGTGAGTTGGAGCCCCGCATCGGGCTCTGTGCTAACAGCTCAGAGCCTGGAGCCTGCTTCAGATTCCGTGTCTCCTCCAATCTCTGCCCCTCCCATGCTCATGCTCTGTCTCTCAAAGAAATAAACGTTAAAAAAAAATTTTAAAAAATGTAGACATAACAAAGATAAGTGAATAAGCTATTTTTGAATTTGGTGGCTAATATATTATTTGTGCCATCAAAATGAATACAAGTCATTTTTATAGCAATTAAATAGCCAGAATGCATTTGTGACTCCTTCTGGAGAGTTTTTTTTTTTTTTTTCGTAAAGACTTTGTGAATCTTAAAGGAAATTTATTCTTTGATATTTGAGTGATTGTATAGAAGTTGGTTAAAATACTCATTTCAGAATCCCATCTAGGCCTCTCTACTTGTCTGAACTTCTCTCTCTCTCTCTCTTTTTAGGTTTATTTATTTTGAGAGAGAGAGAGAGAGAGAGAGAGAGAGAGAGAGAGAGCAAGCCAGGGAGGGGCAGAGAGAGAGGGAGAGAGCGAAAATCCCAAGCAGGCTCCTTGCTGTCAGTGTGAAGCCAGACACGGGGCTTGATCTCATGAACCATGAGATCATGCTCTAAACTGAAATCAAGAGTCAGACACTTAGAGCCACCCAGGCATCCCCAAATTCTCTTTATTAAAGATGATACCCAATTCCATATTTGGCAATGTCCAAAGGTTTTAGGAACAAGACATGGCCTGAATTTGACAAAATATAAGGGAATTTATGTACCCACTGCTCATGACACTTACTAAAAAAATTTTGGAGATTATATTTGATTAGTACTTGAGAAACTTAATCTGAGGATGGTAGAACTTACTGAAACATTTTTGTTGTCTTTGAGAAAACGGGAATTTATGTTAAATTTTGCATCTTAGTTTTTGCACTCTGTCAAAAAGCACATCTCTGTGTATTTGACTTAGAAGAGGACCTGTATTCATACTTTCATGAAACGGCTTTTGGAAGAACGAATTTCCTGTATCTTTCTTTTGGAATCCAGCTGCTAGAACAGTCATGTAGTGGCCTTGAGTGGACCAGTGCCTTCAAAGCCATTCCTCCTCCCATCTTGGGACATTAATCCACCAATGAGACTACTAACTCCGTGGTTTCTCAACTCCGTGGTTTCATCAAAACCATTCTGTAACTCGAGCCAGGGTAGAGAAACAAATTTGATCATTTTACTCATAGTTTTCTTCCACTTCTCCATGGGGTCTCCTTTCTCTGAGGATATAAGGATCGCCTTGTAGAGCCTGCCCATTTTCATCTATACCAACCTTCAGCTTTGCCTCTGGGAACTGCCTACTTATTCTGTTCTCGACAAACCATGGCTCGTTTTCTTTCTCCTAAACAAGCTGCTGCATCTCTTGCCTGATCCTGAGCTATTGTTGGCCTCTATGGCAATAATACTTTCCCTTCCCAAACTTGTCTTTTTCTGGATAATTCCTATTTTTCTTCAGGTATTAGCTTTATAGTCCTATCTACCAGGATGTTTCCTCCAACTCTGGAAAAGCAGGATGTAATTCTATACAAAATGAATTATGCCTGTTTCCCACCCTACAGGGTAACCCCGTAAAGTCGAGACTCAAAACTGTTTTGCTCTCTCTGACATTCTGTGGCTAATACGACACTAGGCACAAAAATATTTTTCATGAATGAGCAATCAGATAAATGATTCACAAGTTGACTTTTTGAAAAAGAAACATCAGGTTCATAGAAAGTTACTTAAAATCTGTAGTTGAGGGGCTCCTGGGTGGCTTAGTTAAGTGTCTGACTTCCGCTCAGGTCATTATCTCGCAGTTGTTGAGTTCGAGCCCTGCATCATCTCTGTGCTGATAGCTTGGAGCCTGTAACCTGCTTCAGATTCTGCATCTCCCTTTCTATCTGCCCCTTCCCTGCTCACATTCTCTCTCTCTCCCTCTCTCTCTCTCTCTCTCTCTCTCTCTCTCTCTTTCTCTCTCTCTCCCCTCCAAATAAATAAACATTAAAAACATTTTAAAATCTGTAGTTGAATATCCTAATATGAACCTTGCAACCTTTGAAGTCATGTTAATGGCAGAAGTTCTTGACTAGAAATTTATTTTTTTGCGTGTTATTAAAAGGAAACTTACAGGGCGCCTGGGTGGCTCAGTTGGTTAAGCAGCCCACTTTAGCTCAGGTCATGATCGCACATTCCTGGGTTCTAGGAATGTGTTGGGCTCTGTGTTGACAGCTCAGAGCCTGGAGCCTGTTTCAGATTCTGTGTCTCATTCTCTATCTGCCCCTTCCCCGTTCATGCTCTCTCTCTTCCTCTGTCTCTCAAAAATAAACATTAAAAGATTAAAAAAAAAAAAAGAAACTTGCTAACAAGCTTATCATGTATAAGAAATTAGTGAGAAACTGGTTGAAGTAATTTAAAAAAGTCCAAATACTTAATTTACATTAGCCAACACAGTTAATTTTAAGAATAGAAAACAGGTCTTAATTTTATGTTTTGATTTGTACTCTTCTTGCCTTGATGCTTTTATCTGAAATATTAGTCATACATTTTTCCATGCTCAAATTATACCCTATTGCAGAATAGATAGATAAATCTATCTATAACTGTTCTATAGAAAACTATATGTTCTGTATAAATATGTCTATGTTTTGTGTTATATAATGGATAATGTATCATGTGTTATCTACTATTATCATGTACTATTGTTTCTTTCATAAATTTTGGAGAGTTGGCCTTTTTTCTTTTTCTCCATTGGGACCTGGAACATTATGTGGTGACTTTGTGAAGGGCAGAGGTAATGATACAGATTTCCTGGAAATTCTATGCTATGGCTGTGAATATCTGGCTTTAGAAATTTTACAGCTAGGTAGCCATTTCTTTGCATTAGGGATCATCCCATTAGCACAAAATATTATATACAACACAAGACTTTTTTCTCAGGTTGGGGATTTGCAGACTTAGATTTAAATCCTCTTACCGGACAAGGGCAAATTATATCTGTTAAAGCCACAATTTTTATACCTCAAAGGTGTTTATAATAATACCTATTTTGCAACTGACTGTGAAAATAGGAAATTCTATATAGAAAGTGCCTGGAACATAGTAGACAATCCTATCAACAGTAGCTATTTTTAAAGCGTTACTCTCAAATGTTGCTTTTTCATTCATTTATCTTATAACTGATAACTGGGTATGGTATGTATTTAGGATATTTTGGGTGCAACAGAATGAATGAAAAAGTATGTCAAAGATCTAGCATCTGAGATCTGTTCAATTTATAGAGTATTTATTAAGTAAATACGTGAATAAGCGTGGAGGCATCGAGGCTCAAAGTGCTATGGAGCTGGAAGTCAGTATAACAGTACCAGATAGCAGTGGGCTTACAACTTAGGACATGCCTAGTCGAAAATATATTTGTAGGGGCGCCTGGGTGGCGCAGTCGGTTAAGCGGCCGACTTCAGCCAGGTCACGATCTTGCGGTCCGTGAGTTCGAGCCCCGCGTCGGGCTCTGGGCTGATGGCTCAGAGCCTGGAGCCTGTTTCCGATTCTGTGTCTCCCTCTCTCTCTGCCCCTCCCCCATTCATGCTCTGTTTCTCTCTGTCCCAAAAATAAATAAAAAAAAAATTGAAAAAAAATTAAAAAAAAAAAAAAAAAAGAAAATATATTTGTATTCATTTTCTATTGCTGCTGTGACATTACCACATATTTCATGGCCTTAGCAATGTAAATTTATTATCTTAGAGTTCTGTAGGTCAGAAATCTGACACAGCCTCACCAGGCTAAGATCAAGGTGTGGGTAGGTGTGCATTCTTATCTGGAGGCTAAGGGTAGAAGCTGTCTCCTTGCCTTCCCTTTTCTGGCAGCCCTGTTCCTCTGTCTTCAAAACCCGTAGCAGTAAGCTGAGTCCTTTTCACACACTGCTGTCTCTGGTTGTCTCCTCTCAGCGCATCTCTGTCTCTGATCTCAGCTAGCAAAAATTCTCTGCTCTTAAAGATTTATGAGACTATATTAGGCCTACCTATATAACCCAGGAAACTCCCCATCTCAAAATCCTTCACCTAAATCATATCCGCCAATCCCTTTTTCCATATAAGGTAGCATATTTACAGGCTTCATGGATTAGGATGTGGACATCTTGGGGCAGGGCACTAGGGACTTCTGTGAAAGTATCTGGGGATGATCAAAATAAACAGGCAGTGTTAAAATTTTGCCAGAATCCCAATAAAACCTCTATTAACAGCAGGTGATGTTTATGATTTGCATCAGTTTGGTTTGTCAAGAGCCTCATTAAATAATCACTTCATGGCTCTTTCTATAACTGAAAAAGGACACATTGTTTTATAAATCAGAGTTAATTTCCAGTTAACACAGACTGTTCTTTACCCAATTCTAAACTGATGAAGTTTTAAGTTTCGAATTGTATTTTGAAATACTATTTTTCCTAGAAATGTGTTATTCCCATCTAGCCATTTGGTCACCAAACTATATTTTAAACCAGAAACACATGAACCCTGTCTTTCTAACTTCATAAATGTAAGGATGCTACTACTTTCGAGGAAAATGTTAACATATTGTCTTATAATAAACTGGAGGTAGAATTAGAGGAAGAAAAGACAAGATACTTTCCTAGAATCGCTATTGAACTACTTGTAGTCTCTTGCTTCAGATCTTTTTCACCTTTACTTGATTAGCAGCTGTTGTTACAGTTGGCTGTCTTCCGGCTTTGTCTGATGTGCCTCATGGGGGAAAATTAATGGTGATTAATGTTTACTATGCTCCTATATTGGGCCGTATATCTCACTTAATTCTTACAGCAATCTCTTGTAGCAACTCTTTTATTCCTTCTTGAAAACTGAAGAAACACTTGGGTAAATGGGTTCACCCAGTATGTGAAGATACAAATGGTATAGCTGGCATCAGCTAATGTTTGCAAGGTTCCAAAACCTCAGCTTTCCCCATAAATTACAACATCGAATTATTTCACAATGTAACACTTTTTTTTTTTATGTTGTCCGTGATGCCAAGTCAAGTTTTCTGGGATATTTTATTAACTTTTAAGTAATTCTACATAGATACCTACAATCAAAACGTTGAGATCCTATATTAAGTTGAAACAGCGTTTTGAGGGTTTCATCTACTGCTTTCTAAGTTCATAAAAATTGACTCAATCTTTTGATGATCGTACGTAAAAGATATCCATTCATTAAATCAAAGGTGATGTAGTGGGGAAATTGATACTTGACATTGTTACATAACAGAATACATAGCTTGGGGAGACTAACAATTATAAAACAAATGGGGCATTACAAAATAATAGGAAAATTAAGAATAATATATTGAATGTTAATAAGTGATGTTTTATTTCTGTGTTTTTTCACACATATATTCATATATATATATATATATATATATATAGTCATAGCAATAATTTTCCAGATGCACCATAGTTAAGTGCAAAAAAGAATCATAAATAGAAGACTCTGTTAAATATTAGGACTGGAAGAATTTTTAATCATAAAAATTCTGTGGCTAACAAAGGATCCTTTTGGCCACAGAAATAATTTCAAATTAAATCAAATATAAACTTATTTCTTTTAAATTGTAAAATAGAGTTTATATATGTGTAAACTTAAGAATTACATTTATAATGTTTAACCCACATGTAACCAGTGTTACATTGTTTATAAACAGGTGTTTGAAAATTAGGGTCCTAGAAAGTCAGAGGGTATGGTGAAGTAAGGACTTTCAAAAATACATTCCTCCAATAAAGCAATTACAACACTGGCAAGTATTATCAGACTCCCAGATTTAAGAACTCTGAATATTTTTAAGTTTTTAAAATGTTTATTTATTTTTGAGAGAGAGAATGAGAGAGAGAGAGAGAGAGAGAGAGAGAGAGACAGAGTGCGAGTGGGGGAGGGGCAGAGAGATGGAGACACAGAATCCGAAGCAGGCTCCAGGCTCTGAGCTGTCAGCACACAGCCCTATGCAGGGTTCGCACTCACAAGCCTTGAGATCATGACCTGAGCCGAAGTTGGACACTTAACCGACTGAGCCACCTAGGTGCCCCTAGAGCTCTGAATATTAATTGAAGTTTTATGAAACCCATAATGTTTATTTAAGAAAAATGGCTGAGTTTAGAAAGAAGAAGTTTCTTTGTGGAGGCTTAGGTAGCCCTATTTCTATCTTCCCCCACCATTACACAAATCACAGTCGCTGTCACAGTTGCTGTGAAAACCAGCAGCCTCTGAGCCGCCACTGGAATTGGTAGCATGAGTTCGTAACTCACCAAACACTCATCTCCAGAGAACTGACCTGTATGGTAGGTTTCTAGAAACCTGCGCTCATACAACTTTTCTTTATTTGACCTAACTTAGAACTTGCCATCTGCAAACAGTTTTATCCCCAGTATGTTTGTGAAAGTAACTATCGGAGGCGGTTGTTTAACATCGCATCTGCCTGAGGCAGTGATAGCATTTGGGACAAGAAGTTGACTGAAGAAAAATTTTAAAAGTTAGATATTGGATGTCTGTTAGGAACTTGGGAAATCTCCAACATATTCCTGTGAATTTAGAGGGCCACACTCATATTCAGACCTGTGCACATGTCCCAAAAGACCTGAGAATTGCCCTAAACTCTCACCTGGAACTCTTTACAACCAGGAAATGAAAGTTAAGTTCAGAACTTTAAACTGTCTGTTGGAGCATTGAATTAAATATAATTATATTTATATATAATATATATTAGTTATATATATGATATATATGTCATCTATATCATATGTATATAGATATATATGAGATATATATCATATATATAACTAAACTACAGAAATCCAATCCAAAGAAAGAATCATGCAGGTAGCAAGAGAGAACCACTCATCACACACAAGGATCTTCAGTAATCAAAATAATGTGGTACTGGCATAGAATAGACCTACAGATCAATGAAATAGGATTAGGAGCCCACAAATAAACACATACATTTATGGTCAATTGATTTTCCACAGGTATGCCAAGACTATTCAATAGGGAGTGAAATTTTTTCAACAAATGGCATCAAATGGATAACCACATGTAAAAGAATTATGTTAATAATACTCCTCTGTGTGTGTGTATGTGTGTGTGTATTTATTTATTTACATCTCATATCTTCTTGATCCATTTATCCATTAATGGAAACTCAGGCTGTTTGCATATCTTGGGTATTATGAATAACGCTGCAGTAAACATGGATATGCAAATATCTCATCAATATCCTGTTTTCCTTTCCTTTGGATGTATATCCACAAGTACGATTACTGGATCAATAAAGCTGAAATTAAAAAAAAAAAACTCAAACACTGACTCATGTCATGCATACAGATTAAAAATATATCAAATAACCAAATGTAATAACTAAAACTATGAAAATCTTGAAATATAGGCATACATTTTTATGACCTTGGATTAGACAAACATTTCTTAGATATGACATAAAATACACAAGCAACAGAAGATAAAATAGATGAATCAGCCTTCATCAAAATAAAAAAAATTAAGCTTTCAAAGGACATCATCAAGAAAATGAAACGACAATACATGGAATGAGAGAAAATAGTATCTTATTAAATATCTGATAAGGAATTTGATTCCAGAATATGTAAAAACACTATGACTCAAAAATAAGAAATTTAATCAAATTAAAAATCGGAAAATAATTTGAATAAGCATTTATCTAAAGAAAGCATACCAGTGCTCAATAAATACATGAAAAGATGCTTAGCATCAGTAGTCTTTAGGAAAATCAAAATGAGATACAATTCCACATGCACTAGGTTGACTACAATAAAAAAGATGGACGATGACTATATTGGTGAGGAGTGGAGTAAGTGGAACCCTTATATATTGTTGGTGTGAATATAAAATGCTATAGTCACTTTGTAAACAATTTAATAGTGCCTCAGTGTGTAAAACACAGAGGTCTGATATGATGAAGAAATTCTACTTCTGGGAATATACCCAAGAGAACTGAAAGCATATGTTCACACAAAAACTTATACATGGATATTCATAACATTTACAATGCTCAAAAATTGGAACAACATAGAGGTACATTATTTTATGAATGGATAAACAAGTTGTAGTATAGCCATAGAAGGAAATATTTTCAGCCAAATAAAGGAATGGGGTATTGATACTTAATACAACATGGATAAACCTTGAAAACACGTTAAGTGAAAGAGGGCCAGCATACAAGGCCACATATTTCATGATTCCATTTATATTAGATATCCACAGTAGGGACATCCATAGAGACAGAAAGAAGCTGAGTGATTTCTGGGAGCTGAAGTTAGGGGTGTATGGGAAGTATAGGCATAGGGTTTCTACTGTGATGATGAAAATGTTTTGGAATTAGATCATGGCGATGATTACGTAGTTTTGCAAATGTACTAAAAGTGATTTGTAAACTTTAAAGGGTCAATTAGTATTTTGTTAGGTATATCTTAATGATGAATAATATTCTGATTATCAGCTTGATTTCACATGTACTTGATATCATTTTTTTGCACATTATGATTACTGGGGTTAAACTCTTATTACACAGATTTTTTTTTTCAATTTTATAAGATGAGGGATTGTCAAACAACTTTTAAAAAATCTGTTGGAATTTTTTGAGGGGTGAAAGGGAGGAGAAGGACAGGAACAAAGAAATCTTGCCAAATCTCTCAATTATCCACGGATAAGCAGAATCAGAAAACAAAGGAAACAGGATTGCACAGTAGATTTTAAAACGTAACTCTGGTTAGGGGCGCCTGGGTGGCTCAGTCTGTAAAGTATCTGACTTCCGCTCAGGTCATGGTCTCACAGTTCATGTGTTAGAGCCCCGCATCGGGCTCAGTGCTGACAGTGCAGAGCCTGGAGCCTGCTTCTGATTCTGTGTCTCCCTCTCTCTCTGCCCCTCCCCCACTTGTGCTCTGTCTCCCTCTGTCTCAAAAACAAACATTTAAAAAAAAATTAAAAAAAAAATAACTCTGGTTGATACAGTAAAAAAATAGTTCTAAAACTAGTAGTATGTCCTATATTTGTATTTAACATTTACACGTTTTGAGGAAGATATGACTGATTTTTAATTTCCTGCCTCACTTTCAAGATAATCACATTACAGCAACTTGAAGCCACTCTGAATTTAGAATTATGTGACTTGGTTTTATTTACACTTCTTTCATTGGCTGACTTCAAACACTGTATGAAGTATCTGTATATTCTTTAAAAGCCTAAAAGAAAAAAATAAGAAATGTAACATATGCAGTTCTGTCCATGAAAGGGCAGAGTATGTATTACGCTAGTTATTCTTCATTCAGAATGACCTGCTATAATCTACCTGTATAGTGTGTGTGTGTGTGTGTGTGTGTACACGTGCATCCATGAACAAGTAGACTATCTTTAAGATATGTACTTTTCCTAAGTTGACAATTGACATTAGAAGGAATAAGAACAGAATTTTCTGCACAAACGAAGAAAAATTCCCTTTATTACCGTATTGACTATTGCTAGATGGATCTGATACATGACTCCAGAAATATGTGAGGCAGAATTGTGTCTGTAACCTGGCTCCATTAAAGTTCACTCCCTGTGAACCATTTCTTGGTGTACGAACCAACCAGGTTAAAATCAGAGAAGAAATTGGAGAAAGCCTGTGCTTTTATTGAAAATCATATGCTGTTATTCGTGTTTCATGAGTAGGTAGCTACTGCCCGTTTTCAAAGGCTGTATGCCTTTTAACTATTTTAACTTGACAAAGTAGATGAGTTGTGTCAATTTTTGAGCTAGAAATGTTAATGATTAGGATTATGGGAATTAGTTCATTGGATTTTTTCCCCACCGTAGAAAATAAGTTTCTGAAGAGTAATGTTATCTATTCCAGATGCCCTATAGGAATTTGCCTGTTTAATTGAAGATATAGTATTAGTTTATTATTTATTGGATAGAAACTCTAGCAGGATATTCAATGCCCGAAGCAGAGATTTACTTTTAAAGAAGAAAATTACATTTTCTTTGATTGGTCCATGTTCTGCTAAATGCTTAGAATATTAAAGCCCCTAAGTTTGAATTTTAAAATGCTGGTAAGATAAAAGTGATTTATATGTTCAGTAACAATATAATAGAAGAATAAACTATTCATGTTTTACTCCCAGCAGGCATACAGATATAATTAAATAAAAATACTTCATAATATAACATACTGTTCTTGATAAAGCATAGATCTATTTGCATGATTTTTACTGATAGTCTTTGTCTTTTATTGTCTGGAAAAACACTATCCTCCCAAAAGTTTCCTTATATTTGAAAGAGTCAGGAGGAATCCCACTGCCCGTGGTGTATGCTTCCATGTCTCCTTTGACAGGGATGTGAGCTCTATACATGCACTTTTCCTTTCTCCCCACCTTGCTATCACCATCTGCCACTAATCTGATTGTATCTCTATCCTTTGGGATGCCAGTTAACACCCAGATTCCCTAGCCCCTGTTTATTTTTCACTCTTTAAGTGCCCTATGACATCGCATTTTCCTTGTCTACCCCTGTCTCCCGTTCATTTCTAACTTCTGGATTCCTTTCACAGTGGCCACTGGCCCTTATTGCCCATTGTCAGCTATATTTTTTATATACTCAGGTATTTCTCTGAAATACTTTTTAGCTGTGACTGAAATCTAGATACTCTCTGACGTCTGTAAAAGGGGCTGTGCTGGGCTTAGTGCTACACCTGTCATGTCACTGAGCTTGGAGGTGGTGGAGGGGTCCCTCTTTACTATTCTTTGGCACATTTAAAGTCATTCCTGTTGGTATCTTGGAATCATATGTATTCACACCAGCTACCGGTCCTTTATCTGGTATCCATTCCTCCTCCTCCTTTCTTGAAGATTTTGGCACCTTCTCATTGTCTCTCTTATCACGCCCTATCTCTAACCTTAGTGATTTTGGTATCTGCGCAAGTAAGATACTCTTCTGAAACACTGTCCTCTCAATTTCTTGAACTCACTTCCCCTAGAAATCTTCCTTATGTGGTACCCGACCCCTTTCTTCCAGTTATGACCAAGTAACTAATTTAGTAACCTTGACTTTTAGCATCTTACTCTCTGACCACCAATTTTACCATTTCCATCTCACTTTCTCTGGTATGTCAACTCCATAAATTCTCTGACACCCAGGGGCCTCATAATCTTTCTTTTAAAAGTGTTCACTCTTACTGTCCTCGTGCATTTCTTCCGTCTTTGCCTAGGTTGTTTCCTGCGGTCGATGATTGTAATGCCTGCACTCTCAACTCTTTTGCCTCTTTCTCACACACTGCCCTGCAAAAATGGGAGCTCTTGGGGCGCCTGGGTGGTGCAGTTGGATAAGCGTCCAACTTCAGCCAGGTCACGATCTCGCGGTCCGTGAGTTCGAGCCCCGCGTCAGGCTCTGGGCTGATGGCTCAGAGCCTGGAGCCTGTTTCAGATTCTGTGTCTCCCTCTCTCTCTGCCCCTCCCCCATTCATGCTCTGTCTCTCTCTGTCCCAAAAAAAAAAAAAATGGGAGCTCTTTTTCAGTACAATTGTTCACCTCTTTGTACTAGTTGAATGTGACTGGGGAAAACACAATCTAGTTAATTGTGTCCCATTTAATTTATGGTTATTAATTATGGTTATTATTACCAAGTAGGCACTTTATGCTGACCAAAAATCATAATTATTTCTCTAATTCATTTGCCCCATTTTTGTGGTGTTCTATTTCATGTTTTCCTCCCTTATCTGGTGCTCCATGCCCCTTCTTTAATCTCAGCTGGTAATCTTGTTTCTTATGAAGCCATTAAGAGACAATTTCTGCTAGCACTCACTAGCATATCTACCTATGTGCCAGTATCTGTTTCTTTCTTTTTTGACATTCTTTCTGTTAAATAGATTAGATGGTCTACCCTCGCATGGTGGTCAATAATACTATTTTCCCAGGATTTAGGTTATTTCTTACTCTGCTCACATGGTGACATGATCCCTTAGGGTTGGGTTGGTCCATGAATTAGTTCTGGCCAGTGTACTGAAAATGAAAATGATATGTGTCACTTCTAGACCAAACCACATAATGACAATGGAGAGCCTTAGAGATCTCTTTCCTTGTGACTTGGAGACAGGCAATATTCTTGGTAATGGCTGTTGTGTGAGTATAGTCATGATAAAGACAGAACATCTAGCCAACTAGTATTGAACATCCTCTCTCTAAGATAAATAAACATTAAAATTTTTTTAAAAATTAAATCTTATCTGATAATTTTAGTATCAGGCATTTCTGATCATTTTCATTCATTGCCTTCATTCTCAATTGTGCCTTCTTTAAGTGTGTGTGTTTGCTTGTGTGTATGTGTGTGCTTTAGGACTGTTTTGAATTTATTTACATTTTTCTGTGGAAATTCTTTGAGACCAGAGATACACATATAGCGTACACAATAAATAAACTGTTTCATTTTAAGCAACTGGAGTTTTGGGGTTATTTGAAGTATAATATGCTGAATTTATATGCCATGATTTTTTCTAATGGGACATGCTAGATGTTTTAGATCCCGTTCTGTTACACGAAGAACACTGGCAACATTCTTCTTTGATATTTTGCATTATCTTTTTACCTTTCCTTACTAATGGATTATTCCAATAAAACTTGCATTTTATGTTAGAAAAAATTTTCGTTCCTTGTTCTTGAGAAATCTCTCCAATGGGTATAGAATTCTAGGTTGATTGTTGATATTCTCTTAGCATATTGAAAATATGATTCCACTTTCATCTGGCTTTCTTTCCTGCCTCTGTGATATCAAGTCAGGTTATTACTCTGAAGATAATCTGTCTTTTGCTTCTGGTACCTGCTAAGAATTATTTGACTTTAATGTGCTGAGGTATCACCATGATATGCTATGTTTGGATAACTTTTTTATTAGTTGGAAAGTTGTTGAATTTTTAGCATCATTCATCATTTTTGAAAATTTCAAGCCATTCCATTTTATTTTTTTTTTTTTTTTTTTTTTTTTTTTTAAATTTTTTTTTCAACGTTTATTTATTTTTGGGACAGAGAGAGACAGAGCATGAACGGGGGAGGGGCAGAGAGAGAGGGAGACACAGAATCGGAAACAGGCTCCAGGCTCCGAGCCATCAGCCCAGAGCCCGACGCGGGGCTCGAACTCGCGGACCGCGAGATCGTGACCTGGCTGAAGTCGGACGCTTAACCGACTGCGCCACCCAGGCGCCCCCAAGCCATTCCATTTTAAAACAATATCTCAGTCCAAATTTATATTTCCTCTTGGTTTGAAACTTCAAAATAGATTTACTGTAAACTTCCTTACTCTGACTACCCTTACTGTTGACATAGATTTATGATTTCTAAATCTTTGTCTTTCATTTTGCAGTTTGGCTAATATATAATACACTTTGGTAATTACTTCTTTTGATCTTTTATGTTTTCAAATGTGTGTTCTTTTTTTTTTTTTACTTTAATGGCCTTATATTTTATACATTCTAGAAGTTCTGGGTGGGTTTTAAATAAATCTTCTTGTTAATTTTCTATTTTTAAATACTGATTAGTCATATTCTTAATATCTTTATTAAAAGATATTAAAATCTTATCTGAGAGGCACCTGGGTGGCTCAGTTGGTTAAGCATCAAACTTTGGCTCAGGTCATGATCTCATGGTACTTGGGTTTGAGCCCCGTGTTGGGCTCTGTGCTGACAGCTCAGAGCCTGAAGCCTGCTTCAGATTCTGTGTCTCCCTCTCTCTCTGCCTCTCCCCTGTTCACATTCTCATTCTCTCTCTCTCTCTCTCTCTCCAAGATAAATAAACATTAAATTTTTTTTTAAAAATTTAAATCTTATCTGATAATTTCAGTATCAGACATTTCTGGTCAGTTTCATTCATGGCCTTCATTCTCAATTGTGCCTTCTTTAAGTGTGTGTGTGCTTTAGGACTGTTTTCTTGAATTTATTTAAAGTTTTCTGTGGAGGGGCGCCTGGGTGGCACAGTCGGTTAAGCGTCCGACTTCAGCCAGGTCACGATCTCGCGGTCTGTGAGTTCGAGCCTCGCGTCGGGCTCTGGGCTGATGGCTCAGAGCCTGGAACCTGTTTCCGATTCTGTGTCTCCCTCTCTCTCTGCCCCTCCCCCGTTCATGCTCTGTCTCTCTCTGTCCCAAAAATAAATAAACGTTGAAAAAAAAATTTTAAAGTTTTCTGTGGAAATTCTTTGAGACCAGAAATGAAAGTGTTAATTTCAGAAAATATTGATGTTTGTTTTCTGCCACATACATGTGGGGATTAATAGCTCAGAAAGACTTTAAACCAATTTGTATGCTGAGGTTTTTCTGTCTTGGTAATGTTCATTTGGGTTAAGCACACTCATGATAATCCCTTGTTGCTTGTGATTATGGAATCTCATGAAATATGTTTCTGAATCCATTCAGCACTAAGTTTGAAAAATAAAATTTTCTTTCAGATCCATTTTAAGGTGGGGGAGTATTTTCCTTTTGATATATTGTTTCTTATTCACCATCCTTTCTTCTTATTTTGCTATATTGATCTGTTTTTTTTTTAATAGATTTCTTATTTTTGTCCTAATTGTTTGAACAGCCCCAATACTGTTTCTATTTATATAAAGTTGCACTTACAAATTTACCAAACATATATGTTCATGTCTATTATATCAATTAAAGTAAAAGTAATCAATAGCTATAATAAATATCTTAACATGACATAGTATTCTTTAATTTTTTTCTACCCCTCATCTCTCCCACCACCGTCACCCGAATATGTAATTACCTCCCTTTAATTTATAAGAAAAGTTATTTATCAAGACACAGGGAAAATGTCTCCACTTAAATACAGTGCTTTAAGTAACTATACTAACACTTAATAACTTATTTTTTCCAAGTTTCCAGTGTCAGATATAACTACAAAATTTCCACGGTCATATTTGTAGAATTCTCTTTTATAGTGAAATTTGATTCTTAGCTATGCCACATAAAACACTGAATATTTCATATTTTTTACCATGATGACAAGAATATGTTTAAAACAATATTTATATTGTTTCTGTAGCTCTGGAGTCCGGCCATAGCTTACCTGGGTTCTCTTCTCAGGATCTCACAAAACAGCAGTCAAGGTGTTGGCATGGTCATCTGCTAATTCAGAGGCATGGCCAGGAATGAATCCACTCTCAAGTTCATACAATTCTTTGTCAGGGTTGATTTCTTGGGTTGTAGGACTTGAGGTTTTCACCTTTTGTGGGCTGTTAGCCACTCTCAGATACTACAGGCCAGGCAGAATTACCAGAGGACAGCTGTACATGGAAATTTCTTAACATGACTGCTTACTTCATCAAACCATCAAAGAGAATCTCTGGAACAAGTTGACTAGCAAGAAAGATCTTATACAATGTGATATAACTATGGAAATGATATCCTTTCACCTTTGCCATATTGTATTAGCTAGAATCAAGTCAAAGATTCTGGTCATATTCAAAGAAAAGGGAATTACAACAAACATGTGACCTTCAGGAGTAGGGAATCATGGGAGGACCACCTTGGATTCTGTCCGTCCCAGTGTGCCTTCTGGACCAAAATGGCTCACATCTCTCACATGCAAAATATATTCACCCCTTCCTACGGCCCCCAAGAATCTCATCCCTTTACAGTATTTGCTCAAAGTCCAAAAACCCCAACATTAAATCATGTCAAGGTATATGGATGAGATCCTTTAGGTGTGGTTCCTCTTGATCTGTAGTGGTCAGAAGCCAAGTAGACCCTTCATCATCCCTGCCTCCGGATGTTCATGTCTTTGTGTAATAGCCACCCATCCCCTTGAGTATGAGCTGGACCTGTAACTTGCTTCTGAACTATAAAATACAGCAAAGGTAATGAGATGTTATTCCCAAGATTGCATTACATGATATAGGACTATCTGGCTGGTGGGCTTGCTGTAGGCAATTTTTCTCCCTAGCTGTGTTTAAAGAAGGAAGAGGCCATATAGAGAGATGTATGTGGAAAGATGCTGAGGGCAGACAAACAATGGCCAACTGAGGGCAGCCTTCTGATAATACGCAGCATGAATCTAGGGCCCTCAAGGAAACAAACTTTGCTAAAACCTGAGTGAACTTGGAAGCAAATTCTTTCTCAGTTGAGCCGCCAGATTAGAATATGGCCTGTCAGACACCCAGATTTCACCCTTGTGAGACTCTAAGCAGAGGACCCAACTAAGCCATGCCTGGACACGAGAGCCATGGGGGCTTCGAGATAATAAAATGTTTATTTTAAGCTGCTGAATTTGTGGTGATTTGTGACACAGCATGAGCTATGAATATGTATTAGCTTCATTAATTCTCACAACAACCCTATGAGGTAAGAACTATTGTTACACCTATTTTATAGCTGCAGTTACAAAAGTACAGGAAACGTTAAGCTACTTTCCCAAAGTAACCTAAGCAGTTGTGACAAAATGGGGATTTTAGTCTACTCTGTGTTCAGAGTTTGCATTCTTCCCCATGACACCACATAGGTTTCTGTTTTTTGTTGTTGGTACTTTTTTAAATTTCATAAATAGCCAAAGATTTAGTTAACATATTCTACTGATTTGTATCAGTCACCTGTGACTTCAATTCTGTAAGAATATATATATTTTTTATCCTCATTTTCTCAGCAGTCAAGGGGAATGATTTTTTAGAATATTCATTATAAGTTATCCCTATATTTTCTCCATCAGATCCTTCCCTGGTAGGCAGTGCTGATTGTTCATATATAGATTGTTCAGATCACCTTGGTATTTCTCTTTACCCTCCAGCTACCTGCCATTTTGTCATTTGTCTTCTCCCTTGGAAACTGTCCAAGTTCCTGGAGAGGAGGGGAAACTCAAACCAATCTTAATAGCAGCTCTTCTAAATGCAGCTGTGAGGGAAGAGTGAGCAACTATTGTCTGACATCTTTATCATCGGTGAATTTCAATTATCTATATGATTCCACCTCCCATTAAATTGAATAATTGACAGTTAGATCCAATGTAGTTTAGAGATGTTTTTGCATTCTTTAATACTTAAGACTAAGCTGATAGAATCATAAGTACGTAAAATGTTAACATGAAAGCAAACATATAAATCAAAAAGAATACTCATTTTCTTTTGTTTCATTCCAATTCATGTGGGATATGCAGGCTTATATACACATACTGTAGGATTCTCATGACCAAATGCACTTTTAATGTTCTTTTCCACAGCCGCTTGAAAATTTGGCTCAAATCTGAGATCATTAAATAGCTGTAATATCAGCAGAGGCACCATGTTCAACCACATGCAAACATGATTAGAATTTAAATGGCATTTTCATTTTTGTTATATAACTTTGTTATGTAATTAAGAATGTTACATCAAAATTATATAAATACTGTGTCCTTGTGGATTACCCAGCTTTTTTTCAACTAAAAGCATTGCTTTGATTGATGAATGTTTCTTTGTTTCTGCAAATACATATAAATGAACACACAGAGATAGAGCAAGTGTATTTTTGGTACAATATCAGAATGCCAGTGCCGAAGTGTTAACCTTGTACAATGAATAAAAGACGTGGCTATTGTTTAAAACACTGTCTGGGAGCTTAAATAATTACATATAGACAAACGGATTTCAATTTCATTTTGTTCTGTGCCAAAATTGTTTTACAATTATGAGAGATTATACTCAGATAAATCCTTTCTGAAGAGGGTCAGGGAAGGATAGCAAAAGACTATGCAATACATGGAAAAATATTATCATTTTTTCATCTCACTGTAATACAATTATGTATTTCACTTTTCTTTTTTTAAGAAAATTATGTTTATTTATTTATTTTTGAGAGAAAGGTAGAGAGAATGTGCCACTGAGGGAGCAGCAGAGAGATAGAGTGAGGGAATCCCAAGGAGTCTCCCTACTGTCAGCACAAAGCCCGATGTGGGGCTTGATCCCATGATATCATGGCCTGAACTGAACTCAAGAGTCGAATGCTTAACGACTGAGCCACGCACGTTCCCTGCTTTTCATTTTTTGTATTTTTCTGTTTTCCAAAAATTTTGCTATAAGCATATTAATTTCCAAGCCCCAAAAATACTATTTTTTAAAAAAGATAATATGTGGGCCAAAGTGACTTGGTATTAATTGCTTACATATATTGAGGACAGTCAAGGGTTGGGTTTAGTGTTAAGTACTTTACAAACATTGCACTATTTCTATCCTTTTCTGCAACTCTGTAATTTTATTGCCATTTTCAGGTGAGGAAACTGAGGACTAAAAATTGTTTAAATATCGTGTGCAAGTTCCCAGAGCTGTCTGCCTCAACTGCAGGTTCTTAGTTACTCTCAATTCTTAGTGGAAACTTTAGCCACTGCTTGTTTCATAAGATAGCAAGACCATATTTTCAGGAAAGAGGTGGATTATTATCATGTGATTTTTATGACTGAAAGGACTCTGTGAGGTTTTTGATTTATAACTACTAATTTCTTTGGAAGAAAATTTTAATTTAATTGGTAATAAAGGCTTCCCCTGGAGCGAAAATAAGAAGAGGGTCTTGTATCTGTCTTTCTTTATAACTGAACTTACAACATCCAGTGCAGCCCGTAGAATGCAGGACACACAGTGCCTGCCCATAGAATGCAGGGGACTTTATTTACTAACAAAAACTATACGATCTTCTAATACAGAAAATTAGATTGCTATTAGCAAGAGATTTTGGCTCAGCAGTGGTTGAAATAAAAAGCCAAAATGCCTCAGACTGGGAGATCTTAAATTGATTGGTGGTCTTTACAAATAAAGAACCAACTTTTCTACTTAAAATAATTTCCAGAAAAAAAGCCCATTCGTCCCTTTCTCTAAACATTCAACTGCTCTGGCTCCAGAACAGGAACTCAGGGCTCAGAGAAAACTTGGCTGGTTCTTTAGCCCTAACAAATTGAACTTACATCGACACTAGCCACATTCATTATTACTCAACTTGAACTGAGTCTGTATGTTATTTGACCATAATACCTGATCTACGTAAGCCAGCTCTAGAAAATCAGATCTCGCACATTTCCTTGTGTATTAATTTCAGTCTAAAATTTTTGCAGGCACTCACATCCCCCCCACCCTCACACACATAAAATATTCATATTTTATCCTCAAGGGAATTTTTGATGAACTTATAGAATTATTACTGCGTAATTAAAACAACATTATCACTAATTGTTAAACCTGCCATTTAGCAAAAATACCAAGTAAGAAATTTAAAGAGGTTGTTACATAACACAACAAATAATAATGTCTTCGTTTTTGAGAATAGCCCTATCATTTTCTTTTTTCTTTATGTAAAGTGACTAGCTTTCAGGCAGATTGGAAACAGGAATGGAGGAGAAAATATTCTTTGATGTTATGAAAGCCCACAAGCATCAGCAGCTGTGAAGACTAGTAATGAAGCATTTGGCCCTCATTTGGCATTGCTCACTCTTGAGAGGATTTTCTTACAAAAGATCAGCTATTTGATGAGTTCCACAGGCTATCACTTTGACTTCCACATATTGGCATCTACATGCTGTTGCAATTGACGTTCTACCTTCTGCATGGCACCGTGCCCTGCTCACAGATGGGCCCAGGTGTTGGCAGAACACAAGGAAAATATTGTCATTACATTCAAGTGCTAGGTACTAGATTTCTTTCCTTGTGTGACAAATTGCATTTTTTGAGGTAACTTCATCCTCTTGAAGAATTACAGCAGGCATCGTTCAGTATTTCTTACTGATCGAAGTGTATGACGGGCGACAGCTACAGAATTACTAATGAGGTGTATTCTTCTTTCCCTAAAATTGACAGTGTGATAGAAGAATGGAATCATCCCAAGGTCAGTCCTTTGGTTTAAAGACAAAAAAAAAGTAGAAAGGGTTTAAATCGAATCTGAAATTCATCCTATGTTTTTCAGTTGCAAGATTCGTCAGAATGCACATCTATCGTGAGTTAAATGAAATCCAAGAAATGAACGTGTTGGATGGGTTTTTAAGCATTGGATATGTTCAAACTCTGTCTGAAGGCAGAGGGAGATACCGAAACTAGTTTTCCAAATGAAGATAGTAACTTTCATTGAAATAGTCCTCAAAGGTTGACAGGGATAACATTATCCTAAGTCTTTTTTTCATTAGGAGTAAAGAATGCCCAGCTGGGTCACTGGAAAGGTTAAAAGGTGTTAGTGTGTGTGCCTTTTAAATGAGCATAGTAAATGAAAGTGAACAATTCGGTCAGAAATTTGGCTTAGGGTCTGCACACGCTGTGCTTTATTGTGGTGTTGCCAGCTTCTCTGAGTGAAAATACAAGAGCAAATTAAGCAGCTTTATGAACTCGCAGGGGGAACAGTTGTTCGAGTGGCTTTCATACAAATGTCTAATTAATTCTTGAAGTCACCCAAATTGTCTTTTGTGATCT
Organism: Prionailurus bengalensis; assembly: GCF_016509475.1. Classification (NCBI taxonomy): domain Eukaryota; kingdom Metazoa; phylum Chordata; class Mammalia; order Carnivora; family Felidae; genus Prionailurus; species Prionailurus bengalensis. The sequence continues at coordinate 33,133,627 of NC_057350.1, read as the reverse complement.
ATGAATGAGATTCTAAGAGAAAACCTGTACCGAAGCAACCAAGTGAAAGGGGCGTGGGGATTTCATGATTAGCTTGCAGTTCACAGTTTTGCGTACCAGCACAATTTAGTTATTTTCCTCATTAATATTGCATTAGTCAGCTAATGAAACATTTGGGTGAATACATTATAAGTAATAAAGGCATTAATTTTATTTTTCTGAACACTCAATTATGCTAATTGGCATCTGCTATTGTTTACTGTATATATTTATCTGTGAAAATTAAGAACAAATATGGAACACACAGATGATTTTACATATTACCAATATAATCAATTTCAGTACTTTGTACACTTTTTGTACTTTTGGTATTATGACCAATTAAGAAACTAAACATATTTAAATTACAATTCCAGTTAAATTCAAATTTTCTAGTTCTACATGTGTATTTTTTTAACATTAACCAAAAGTTTCTGTTAGAAATGAATACCATTGTTTTATGGACCAATTCAACAAAAATTAATACATGTAAACTATTTCTAAGCATGAGCTGTATAAATTTATCCAACTCTGGATGACTCTAGGCTTTTAGAAATTATCTTATTTTTAGATGCTCAAAGGGAGAATTAAGAAAAAAAGACTCCCTTGTAAATTTTATCCGAGACTTATAAGATAGGTATTTTTATGTCAGGAAATCTCTGTTCTTTTTACTCTCTTTCACAGCTAGAATGCCTCTCTTCAATGTGGAAGGTTTCTATCTGAAGGACAATTCATTTCTACATTTTCCTGGGTTCCCTTACTGAAATATTCTGTCCCATTCTTACCAAATGGAACGACATTTCATTTAAACTTTTTCTAAAATAATGTATGCAATAATTTATAATACTGATTTGTGAAATTAACTGCCTAACACCAGATGAGAATGAGTTACAGGTGGTAAGTCTTAAACGCTATATCGTTTCTAACCTGCCAATGTGTTGACTATTTTAATTCCGTGTACCTGTTTAATTGTTAATTAGCAGTCAGCTCCCTATCAACCCTTCTCACACTATAGATGCACATGAATGAAATGAAGAATAGAAAGCTAATTGAACAATGTGAGTGAGTGAGTTGGTTGTCAAAACTCACTAAAGTTCACTAAAGCAGTTGGATTAGTTCTTCCTGTGGTTTCCAGTCTTGTGAATTATAGAATCAGTGCAGTTGAACAAGTTTCAGTGAATTTCTGCCCACACCCACTCTAGGGACTTGAGTCCTAAATAACTTTCTAAAATTTTCCATAGCCTTTTAATCTATTCTTTATATTTATCTGACTGGACTAATTGCCCGTATGTGTCTTTCTGTCCTAATTCTACCCAAACCACTTCAGTTTGAAATAAATGGTGAGGCCTGTGCATGCCCCGTGCTTCTTAAGGTTTCATTGAAAAATGTCAGAGTTCACCTGAAAGGTCGACCTGTAAAGTGAATGTGTGCCATGCATGTTTTTTGATTTTGTCAGAAAATAGAGAGCAGCAGATCATTTTGACAGTTAGCTGTGTCTGACAGGTTCTACCATGAAGTCCATAAAGCTGTCTGTGGTCAGTATGTTAGAGGTAAAGGTTAGAGTATGAGTAGAGAGACCATTGCGGAGATCACCATCAATCATCAGTCAACTGTTATTCTCATCTTAATTATAGTTTGAGATACTATTTTGTTGTGTAGGAAGAATACTTTGCTTAAGTGCTGTTGCTCATTCTCATATGAAGGACCATTAACCATAATTCTCCTTATTTCACTGTATTTCTGGCAGGTTTAAATCTATTTTATGTACTTATGTGGGGCATAAAAGGCACGCATTGGTGAAAATTTCCTAAACCAACTGAGTGTGAATTATGACTTACTTTAAATTACCTGACTGTAAGTAAATCATATCTCATGAAAATATTCTATGTCTTACTTATATAGCATCTCTATTGATAATGATTGAAAATGTCTTCATACTAAAACCCACACTACTGTAGAAAATAAGGCTTTGCAGATATTCTGTTTAAGATTTTTATCATAACATGTTTTTTTTTGAGTTTGTCAATATCACCTGTTTATTTACAATCCATTATGTTGTATAAACATCAGTTTGCCATCAATTAGAATAGTCGACTTTATTGTATGTGCAATAATATCAAATCATTATATGTTGTACACCTTAAACTAATACAGTGTTTTATGTTAATTACATCTAGAGCTAGGGAAAAAAAAGAACAGTTGGCTTTGTTCATTCTGAAAGTGTTAGAGAAATAACTCCTATGTTCATCTGTTTTGTTTCTTAAATTCCAGAAATGAGTGAAATCATATGGTTATAGGGAAAGGAAAAACAAGAAAGGGCAGCAAGCCATAAGAGACTCTTAACTCTAGAGAACAAACTGAGGGTTGCTGGAGGGGAGGTGGGTGGGAGTTGGGGTAAATGGGTGATGAGTATTAAGGAGGGCATTTATGATGAACACTGGGTATTACATGTAAATGATGAATTGCTGAATTCTACTCTTGAAGCCAATTATTGTACTCTATGTTAACTAACTAGAATTTAAATAAAAACTTGAGCAACAAAAGAAATAACTCCTGATCATAACTGAGAGTAACAAAGGCTAAAATCAATATACCATAATTCCTAACGCACAACATTTTTCTCCTTGTTTTGAAATATGAATTCAGTTTCCAAATAAGAACATTTTATTTGAAGGAATATAATTTTTAAACATAAGATTAAATGATTTTTAGGAAATTGGAAATTTTTTACTTGAAAATTCGAGTAAAAACATAATGACTGAAAATACAGATGAAGCTAGCCTAAGAAGTTTTACAACATGGCATAATGGCTTCCTTATGACATCTCTGATATCTTTATATGTTCAGTTATCTTAATTTTATCAACTACCTCTGAAACAAAATAGGGCCTACATAAATAAGGCATATTTATCTTGTTTCACTAAAAACATTCAAAAGTAAAATGTTTTCATGTCTTTCAAATAGCCTTAAGATTCTTTAAAATGATGTTCAGAATTAGTGATTGAGGTTGTGTTAGTTGTCCTTCAGACAACTCTTCTACAACTCAATTCCCTTTTTATTTTTTGAAAATTTGTTTTATTTTTGAGAGCGAGAGGGAGGGAGGGAGTGTGAGCAGGGGAGGGGCAGAGAGAGAAGGACAGAGGATCTGAGGCAGGCTCTATCCTGACAACACAAACTGGAGATCATGACCAGAGCCAAAGGCAGATGCTTAACCAGCTGAGCCACCCAGACACCCGACAACTCAAATCCTTAAGAATCCTTTTACTCAAATATTCCAAAGTCTCAAGGAACATTGTTTAGATATAATACATAATACATAATAGTATATTCTAACCCCAGGAAGCAATTTCTTTAGCAACAGATCAGATTAGATGAAAACAGCATTAGTAGATTCTCAGTATGTTATTCTGAATCTGCTAGGATATGGGAAGAGGTAGTATAGTATCTCTGCAGAAATGATATATTTTATGGACATTTTCTAAAAATTCGATAAAACATTTTAAACTTTCTACCGTGTTTCTGTATCTTTAAAAGAAAATAGATTTCATTCTGTGGCATATTGAAGTGAAGTGGGAAATCAAGAAAGTTACATGACATATGTCATTTACCAGACTGATGCATGTAATCTAATAACTGGCAGGGTACAAAGGGCTCATAATAAACAGGGCTATTTAATTATGCTTATATCATCTTAGGAAAAGTTTGATTAAACCTCTAGTCATATTTTTATTAGTATTGTCAAAATGGCCATTTATTTTTATTTTTATCTTTTTTTTTTAATGACTAAAGAAGTTGAATCATCTAGAGTCTAGAAAGAATAGATTTGAGAGCATAAACACAGTTCATTCCTTGCCTTACCCAGTGGTACACTTGTCACCAAGTCAATAGAAGTAACTGACAGTTTAAAGGGATTTTTTAAGTGAGAATTTTTAACTCCAAGCTGTAAAATCAAAGATAGTGAAATTACTGAAATTAAGGTGAAATAAAAGCCAGATGAGAGAAGGGAAAGGAATGGCAGGTAAACTGGTAATAATAAATAGTGAAATGTTTTGTGATGAACACTGGGTGTTGTACGTAAGTGAGAATCGCTGAATTCTACTCAATAATGTAAAGAAATGAAAGAGAATTCAAGTCATACCACAGGGAAATATGGTCAAATAGGAGTTAGGCAGATGTTCAAGTGCTTTTGTTCTAAATTCACTAGATTGACCACTGACACAGATGAGTTCTTTATTTTGCTTTCTATTTCCAACCAGATTTTATAAATTAATGTTTGAATTAGTCATTCTCAGACAGGATTCCCAGCCAATATTATACCAGGGATTGTAAAATAGATTGTTGGCAATTTCTAAAGATATCTTTATGAGATTAAATCACTTTATTCATAAACATGCCACATTTTCCTCTACTGTAATTTTAATGTTTTAATTTTGAATATTTTTTCTTAACCTCCCTCCGTCCCGTCCCTTTCCTTCCCTTTCCTTCTCTTCCCTTCCCTTCTCTTCCCTTGCCTTCCCTTCCCTCCCCTTCCCTCCCCTCCCCTCCCCTCCCCTCCCCTCCCCTCCCCTCCCCTTCCTTTCCTTTTCCCAGCTTTATTGAAGTATACTTGACAAATAAAATTGTAATATATTGTACAATATGGTGATATGATATTCATATACATTGTGAAAGGATTTCCATAATTAACTTAATTAATACATCTACCACCTCATATTTACCTCTTTTGTGTGTATGTATGTATGTGTGTGTGTCTGTGTTTGTGAGAACACTTAAGTTCTACCCTTACCAAATTTCAATTATGCAATACAGTATTTTCAACTATAGTCACATTATACATCAGGCCCTCAGACATTATTCATCTTATAACTGAAAGTATGTACTCTTTTACCAAACCTAATCCAAATTAGTCTTATTGGAAAAGGACTTCTTGTCCTCTTTTGATTTTTTAAAAAGCATTCCAAGCAGCCACAATCCAAGAGAAGTGTCATCTTTCATTACTCCAATAGTGAAGCTTCCTTCTGACTACTTCTTTGAGTTGCTAAGTAAGTGACTAATGTCTTTTAAAAGCTTGTGTTTAAGATCCTTTCCTGCAATTTCAAGGACTTCACAATTTCCTATGCCCTTATTCATATTTTTTTTCTACTGGTCCTTTGATAACACTCTTCTTTTTACTTGATTTTAGAAATGCTTCTCTTGTTTTGTAAGCATCCCTCCTTTCTTCTTTCAAATTCACTCTTAAGCTAAAATTTTTCTTGAAACTTTCAGTTGGTGATCTTTACAAGGGTTAGGGTTACTCCTGCTCTATCATGTTTATAACCTCAAAAGTTGCTCTTGACTGTCTCATTCAAATTGTAAGACCTTAAAGCTATTTTAACACAATGCAGTATTGTTATTTTAAATATTATTTAAAGAAGAGACACCAGGGGCGCCTGGGTGGCTCAGTCGGTTAAGCATCCGACTTCAGCTCAGGTCAGGATCTCGCGGTCTGTGAGTTCGAGCCCCATGTCGGGCTCTGGGCTGATGGCTCAGAGCCTGGAGCCTGCTTCTGATTCTGTGTCTCCTTGTCTCTCTGCCCCTCCCCCGTTCATGCTCTGTCTCTCTCTGTCTCAAAAATAAATAAAACATTAAAAAAAATTAAAAAAAATAAAAACTTAAAAAAAAATAAAGAAGAGACACCAACCAAAGAATATTTTAGCTTTCAGTATTTCCCCCCAATATATCTGAATGACTATTGCTAATAGAAATACATGAGAAAATGTTTTTATGAAACTGATGTATATACAGATAATACTGTAGCAATAAAATAGAACAACTAATACAAATGAAATAAAGGAACTAGTATTGAGGGGATTGTTTAAAATAACATGGGAAACCAAGTATTAAATGGGGTCTGTAACAGTGTGTGAAATAATATATTTATTATATAAAATCTTTGATTTTATAAATACACAGCTCTTCTAGACATATGCAGTATTTCAAATTGTTTTTAAAACTGTCTGTAAAATAAATAGCCATATGATATACACTTATAATTATACTTCAAGCATAACTGGGATGTTTTCCACAAATATTTTAAACTGTATATGTAATGAAAGGAAAACTTACTAAAGCAAAATATTCAAATTCATCATATTTCATTATGTACCTTTATTTAATATGCTACTTTAAAGTCCAAGTAATTTTAATGTATATGTAAAAATAATGATAATACTTAAAATTTATTGTACTTTCCTTACCTCTTTTTAAAAAATGTTTATTTATTTTGAGAGAGAGAGAGAGCAGGAGAGGAGCAGAGAGTGGGAGAGAGAGAATCCCAAGCAGGCTCCATGCTCAGTGCAGAGCTCGATGCAGGGCTTGATCCCACAACCCTGAGATCATGACCTAAGCTGAAATCAAGAATCAGAGGCTTAACTGTCTGAGCCATCCAGGCTCCCCAGCTTTCCTTATTTCTTATATGACTTAATATAGAAAGCATCTAATATTCTTCACTCAGAAATGTATATATATATGTACATATATATATATATATACACACACACACACACACACACACAATCTATTGGTCAAACATGTTTATCATTATGGAATCTTTAATTTTTAGAAAAACTCCTTACAATATTGGAAGGCATTGAACACATATTTCTTGCCAGTTTTTGGCTGTGAGTTTTTGTGCCCAAGGAAAATTGATAATGAAGGAGTTTAAGTTAGGTGCAAAGGAGACATGATGGACCAACTTACACTTATACACCATAACATATCATAACACATACCAAGAATTAATAACATCATACCTCTTTAACATAGTTTTGTACAGATAGTGTAACCATAAGGAGCATGCCCTGAGGGACCCAGAGAGTATTTTCAAATGGTGGACAAGAAATGGTGCCATATTGGGGTGGGGGAACAAAGAAAATTGAACCCAGTCCTACAAAATAACGTTACCTGGAATGAAATACGACAACATGCACCTGTCATTAAGTGAGGCGAAGATACAGAGCAAGGCAGACTCCCTATAGGAACCAAGAAAGGAGAGCCCTGGTTCCTCAAATGACTTAGGTAGAAGCTACTGTCTCCTTCACGTGGCTAGATTCAGGAGGCACCATCTTCAGTGCTGTAGAAAGGCATATCACAGGATTACTTCCCTCCAAACACTTCCACTTTCAACATGAGATATTTTCTGAACAACTGGCCAGATTTCATCCCATGAGAGTAGAGATTGTATCAGTAATTGCACATCATTAATCTTCAGTGTCTAGGAATGTGACTGGCACACTTAAGCCATGTAATTGTCCATGGAGTGCATGTAGAAATGGAAAGGGCAACAACTCTTACCAAAGAAACTCATGTGATATGTTTAGAGACGTGGGGAATCTATAAGCATGTATGGAGTGTGTATTATGTAGAAGTAAAATGGTGATAATAAAGTAGGAATTCATGCATATGTAGTCGAAACAATTCAACTAGTACTGATTCTTTAATAATTGCAAGGCATTACACTTACTGATTTAAAGATAAAACAACATTTGTGCCCTCCCTTGCTTACAATCTAATTTAGGAGATTGTTCTATTGGAATGAAAACAAATAGAAACTACTAAAATGCTATTATCGCCCCTTCCGCCAGATTTCCAGACTAATGGAAGAAGACATACAAATTAAAAAAACTAATTCATTATTAATTAGAGGCACCTGTAGCAAACTTACAACATAGTAAAAGTTAAAAAAAAATTGAATGAATCCATCAAAAGTTTCAACTTTCTACAGAAAAGGAATTCCAAATTATATCTAAGATGTTTAGGTTGAGGGGCGCCTGGGTGGCGCAGTCGGTTAAGCGTCCGACTTCAGCCAGGTCACGATCTCGCGGTCCGTGAGTTCGAGCCCCGCGTCGGGCTCTGGGCTGATGGCTCGGAGCCTGGAGCCTGTTTCCCATTCTGTGTCTCCCTCTCTCTCTGCCCCTCCCCCGTTCATGCTCTGTCTCTCTCTGTCCCAAAAATAAATAAACGTTGAAAAAAAATTTTAAGATGTTTAGGTTGAGTGATTGGTGGATAGTAAACAAAGAGGAGGGGCATGCATGCAGAGAAGGTACTGATTTGGAAGCTATCCTAGGGTATACGAAGTTTTAGTGTAAGACAACTTTGATATAGATTGAGAAGAATAGAATATGAGGTAGAACAGGATTCTGGAAAACAGCAACATTTAAGGAGCCAACACGGAAGGAAGTAGGAAGAGTACCATCAAATAGATGGTTTCTAGGACTGAACAATCAACAGTGTCATCATCTATAAAATGATACAACTAGACAGATTATAGCAAGTGCTCTAGAACTAGAGGAAAGAGCTATGGAGGCATGAAAGAGAAAAGGTTGTGGGTTAAGAATAGTCAGTAAACATGTAGAACTGGTAGTGGTTACTAGCTAGAGAAATTTTTGAAAAAATTTTATAGATGCGAAATTGGAGGTACCATGTTATATGTCTATGTACCATATATGTCCATGTGTAATACAGAATTGCAAGTCCTGCCTTTTTACAAGAATATAATCAAATAACTTAAGTTTTTCTATTATATCATAGCAATTTTATGGAATATTCCTGTAATAATAACATGGTGGCATGGCTTTTTCATGTAAGTAATGTAACAATTTTCAGTGTTGCTATGGAGTAGGTACATTTGTAAAAAATCTGGAATTCAGGAAGTGACACCCTAGAGTATAAAACCGAATTATGTCCGATTTAGCATAGTTTTTTTAAAGTTCACTTATTTTGAGAGAGAGACACAGAGAGCAAGTGGGAGAGGGTAAGAGAGAAAGGGAGGGAGAGAAAATCCCAAGCAGGCTTTGCACTAACAGCACAGAGCCCGATGTGGGGCTTGAATCCATAAACTATGAGGTCATGACCTGAGCTAGAACCAGGAGTCCTACACTTAACCGACTGAGCCACTCAGGCGTCCCTAACCAAAATTTTTATAAAGAAAATGGCTATATTTATTCCCACTTGTCAGAATTATAGCTTCTGAGTTTTAACATCAAATTTATATACATGCGTGTGTATACATACATATATACATTTGTTTCTAGCAGTCAGTGATAAGCATTCCCTTATATGCCCTGATGATTTTATATAATTTGGTTTATCCTGCAGTTCAGCCAAAACACGATGTCATTTTCTTGGACTCAAGACTTCCTTTCAGATTCTCCCACAGGGCTCTGCATGACAATCTTATAAAGACACTCATTTCTTCCACAGCTGCATGGCAGCTCTAAGGCATAGTTTGGTACCTCTGTTCCTGTCCCTTGCCATTGTTCCAATCAACCTTACTGGCTGAGCAAATGATGATGGTGGGGGGCCCACTGGGAATCTAAGAGGCTGAGGGGAAAGGCTAGGCATGAAGGTATATCAAATGATGATGCCTATGAAGTCTCTTTCAAATGGCAAGTTTTTGATCCTATAATTCTTATTATACCTGGCTGACGCCTTCTGAGTGTTGGCAGAAACCAGCTTCCTTTACGAGAGTGAGACTCCATTGAGGGGAGACTGGCAAGCACTGAATCTGTGCTTTGGCTCTCCTTTTGAGATTTGTTTTAAAAATGAACAAATAGGATTTTGATAGTCAGGAATAATGGTTTAATGATATGAAAGGAAAAAAACTTCATTAACAGGTATTGATTAAGACAGTCAAATTACCTATAATGTAGAAAATTTACAAGAGGGTGAATCATTTTGGAGGTTGCAATTTGGCATGAAAAGCATTGGAGATCTCCATTCTGAAGAATAATCTCAAGTTCATTTTGCCACTTGCTTTGATGGTTTTTCAATGTGAAGTTAAATCTTTCAAAGCTGCTAATTCTCATTCAAAGTGCAGAGGAGTTCCAGAGAATTTAAATCACATCTGTAAGTGTGTGTAATAGCATTCATGGTTATTTCACAGTAATTTAGAAGGCCACTTTCAGCATGAGTGACTCATTCTAAGTATTATCATAGAAAACCTGAAAAAAAGGACTGCTCTTTGCGTTTTAAACTTCAGAGGCACTGCTTAGATTTTAGCAGTTTTCAGGGGAAGAGGATTATTACTGCTAGGCATTGAAAGAGACAAAAAGAAAAAAATATAAACAAAGTACAAGGAAAAGTGCAGTAAAAATCATTCCACATTGTCTCTTTGCCGGAGTATTTGCTATATTCCCCGCTGTTAACCAGCTGACAGCGTCTAAGTTATTTTCAAAGCACGAAATTTCAATATGTAAAATGTGATATAGAAGACACATTGCTTGGGAACAAGGCATTTTCTTGCCAGGAAAACAGGTATCTAGCAATTTTATGGTAGAATATTTTATTGCACCGTAAAATCTCTAAATGTAAACTTGTTTCGGTAAAACTGTAAAATATGAAAAGAAGCAAAGAAAGGGAAAAAGAGGGAGGAAGGAATAAAGAATGAAGGAAGACTGGTGATTGAATGAACAAAGGAAAACACTAGAAAGGATGGGAAGGAAAGAAAAGGACGAAAAGGAAGGGAGCAGTAGGGAAAGAAAATAAGATAAGTATCAGAAACCAGAGAGACTGTTACGTTGACTGAGTAGAACCCTTGGGTTGCAATCCTAAGAAATCACTGTAATAAGACTAAACTTATCCATAACATGGTAGTCATGCAGTGTTGCAAGCTGGTTTTCCTGGCCAGCTGACTCTGAGTGAGAGTATGGCATGCAAGATGCTTATTGAGGTGTGTTTTTCAGATAAACACTTGTGAAAACAAGGCGAAAAGGGGACCAAATTGCCAGAAAGAACTTGACAACCTCTACAGGCACCAGTCATTTTGATTTGGGCCACCCCAGCCAAGCACATGACACTGAGTGAAGTGGCTCTCTGGAGATTGGTAAAATCTGAAGGGTTGACAGCTAAAAGCTGTCTTCTGTCACACTTTCAGAGGGCAGGAGAAAAAGTCTTTCAATGAAGGGACATTTGGATGGTGAACACATCAAAGTGTCTACCGAAGTCTCTGCCTTGTTCCACTCTCTCTACTTGCAGTAGATCTTTCAGGATATCAGAAGGGCCATCTTGCCTGGAGAAAATTAGAAAAGGAAGGGTAGGGTTATGTTATAGTCTCTAATGCTGAAGCCTGTCTTGGGTCCACAACAGATAGTTTTCTTTTTCTTCCTATTGCACTCTTTATTCTAGATTTCCTTCATGCTGAGCCAACACCTCAGATGGTCTTGGTGATTACCTGGTGACATGACAAAGACCCTTATACCTGAGAAGTCTGAATCCCAACTCATTTTGCTTTTCTGAGTGTGAGGTCACTGACGGGTCTGTTTCAGACTGGAGTACCAGAGAGGCGCTCATGTGCATCACCTAGACACTAAACATTTTTCTCCTTACCCCTATGTATTGTAGCAGACTTCTGATATTCGGTTGGTCATAGTCCATGATCCTTGCCAAATAGAGGTTTATATTTTTGCCTGTTAGTACCTTGGCAAAAGGTGTCTAACGTTCCCAGGTGACACAGATAACTTACAACTGAATTAGACACTTGCTTTGTCCCCTGGTGAAATTGTTCCATCTTTAGAGATCAGGACATCTATACCATCAGAGCCCAAATTTGATGCAAGAAGAAGCAAGACTTCCTGGGGTCATGAGAATGATTGTAGTACTTTCATTCCTGAGTTCTAGTCCTTGGTTCTCTGGTTCATGTGTCTTACCTTTTGGAGACATAGCGTAAGAGTCTTTGATTCCCAATGTATACTCTTTCTAGGAATATGGTACCTCTTTCTCTAAAGCATAGTCCTTAGTCTGGCCCTTTAGAATAGCCTACAGAATACACAACTAAAGCTCTCTCAGGCCTGCAGCTTCTGAATGGTGTGGAACATGAGCCTGTGTTTTGGGCCCTGCTCTCACGCCTTTTGTTATGAAGTAGGCCCCTGGTCTGATGCTCTGTGATGTGGGAGTCTGTGCTGGTATATAAAGCATTTGGTAAGCTCCGGGGTAGTGATGCTTGCTGAGGCCCTTTGGCAAAAAGAGAAACCTACATCCGATGAAGTATCTCCTCCTGCCAGAATGCAATCTTGCCCAATATAATCAACTTCCCAGTAAGTGACCATGTGGTCTCTTTGAGGCATGGTGCCATATTGGGAACTGAGCATTGGTCTCTTTTTCTGGCAGGTTGGGCCTTTGGCAGTAATTGCTAATCAGTTTTTGATAGATGTGTTCACATTGCTGGACTTATGCATCGCCTCAATCCCTGCTGCCACTGCCCTTTTGCCCGTATATGCATTGTGCCAGCACTGAGATGGCCATTGACAGAGGCTAGATATCACCTGGCAAACTCACTCTATTTGGTGGTTTAGCGCTTTCTTTATGGTGGATGCTTTAAGGTAGATATGAACATGAGAAACAGAGGTCATCATACTCTATTCCCACTCCCATGTCTATCTATTGGATATGATGTTAATTTTAATTTACTTACCATGTAAGTAGCACATAATGCAAGCTACTCTTCTTCTTTATTTTATTATCCAACAGTAGTGACTCATTATTCTCTGTAAGGTCCATAAAAACAAAAAGCATTGTTTCTTTCTGAACCCTGAATCTACTGTACATAATAGTTTTTGATGGATGCTCTTTGATGCAGTTCAGGTTTAACTGTATATGAAAAGTGGGCCTAATGGGCCTTATTAAATTTAAGGAAATGTGCCTGGCCACTGAAAATCAAGAGATAACTATTTTGAGTGAGTGATTTGAAAACCAACCAATTCCTATCTAACCTTGTTTGCATTTAATTTGAATTTTTAAGTCATTAAATCTAAATCCTAAGAATCTATTTGTTGTATTGCATTTTAATTATTAAAACTCTTCTGTAATTTAGCTGATAGTTCCATGGCTAAATTAGTGTATCTCAAACTAGGATTTTAGGTGCCTGTGTTATAAAATTTTGATATGCATGAAATCTCAATAATATTTTTAAACATCATGTTTTGTATTATACATTAACCTTTTAACATATAAGTTATGCTTTGAGTAATCTGGATGGTTAATATAAACAAGTTCTACAAAATTTCATTTCTTAAATTTGCTGATGTATTATATGCAGATATGAAAATGAACACTTGTTAATGATATTTTCATTGACTACATTTTAAAAATATGTGATCTAAAAACATAATGAATGCATTAATGGCAAGTAAAGCCTAAATGATATCATGGTATGGTGTATTGAAAAGTAAAAATTAGGAGGCAGAAGTTAGTAATATTTTTGTCATAGAAAATAAAGATATTTGAAGTTATTGGAAGCTTAGAAAAATAGTTGCATGCTTATATTTTTACAACAACCACCCCATTGGAAATACTCCCTCTACTACTGTCAAAGAATAATTAGCCATTCCTTCTGTGACATCAGGGACATTGTAATCTGTAGAATTATTCTCTTAAAGTACAGTCATTCTGTCATTGACATATGGGTACTCCATCAAGTCATCTAGAATTATTATATGAAGTGCTCATTATTCAAGCTGTCAAATTTGATCTAAACATTATCTTTAAGACATAAGATTTTCCCGTTTTCAATCAATGAAAGTAAATTGCGGTGGCTGAATGTATATTTTTACTTTGATTATCATTTTAAGTAATTCTTTTCCTCACCTTCAATTGTTTGCCTATACTGTCATTACCATATATCTGTTTCCTATATTCAGCCACCTGACATTACATACAATTTTTCCGTCATTGCCTGCCATCATTGATAGATTTCTTTTATGGTTCCCTCAAGTCATAGAGGGTAGATTGACTTACTAATTCCATCAATGGCATATGGCTGCCTGGAGCAGTGTTTCAATATATATAAGCTTCAGACTAGGTTCCAAGCAGCAAAATACTGAATTAATTCTATCAGCATTTGGATTCATTTGGAAGCTAGATATGATCCCCTTTATCTTTGAGAATATAAATTAGATACAAAGATAGGCAGAAAATTATATTTTTGAGTTAATTTTAAACTCAAGAATTGTTTTCATATAGAAATCATGTACATGAAATCTTAGAGATTCATAGATGATGCCATTCTGTCCTTTTAGTAGTAAGTGTTCTTTTACTTTTCCCAGTCATTCAATATGATCTGGTTTTTCTTAAAAATTAATAAATTATTAAAATGCAGTATGCTGTTACTATAGGAATTTGTTTTCTAGTTTTTCTTTCTATTCATAGAGAAGATTAGAAAGAATAGTTAACTCTTAATATTTTTAAAAATGTTTATTCATTTATTTTGAGAGACAGGGATAGAACGAGAGAGTGCAGGCAGGGGAGGGGCATAGAGAGAGGGGGAGGGAGAGAACCCCAAGTAGGCTCTGTGTTGTCAGTACAGAGCCTGATGTGGGGCTCCATCTCACAAACCTTTAGATCATGCATGACCTGAGCCCAAATCAAGAGTCGGACGCATAACTGACTGAGCCACCTAGGCACCCCAACTCTCCTAACCTTTTTAAAGACTTTTCTAATACCCTAAAATTTCTAAGTTTCTTTCCAGTTTTGTAAGTCTTAATGAGTAGGACTTTCACTCTTATTGTTTCAAAAAACAAATCCTCTTTTACCAGATACATTTATTTATAGTTATTATGGAAACAGAAATAAGACATGATTTTTCCTATGCAACACTTAACCATATGTGATAAAACTGAAGTGAAGTTATTGCAGATGATGGAAAATAATATTTTATGTACTTATTATTTAGTAGTTATCATGCTAGGGGTTCTCCCTGTCTTCACAAGCAAAAAAAAGTTTACCATAATTAACTGACTCATTAATGAACATACAAGTCAGTGATTCAGCTGGGATATTCCCCCTCCTCCATAAAAACTTCAAATTCACACCCTTATGTGTATTATCATTTTATTGATATGCCAAATACCAACCCTAACAGCCGAAAAGGATCACTGCTAAATGGATGGATCAGGTATTTAGAATACTCTAGTGGGCATAATCACTGCTCAACATAGTTCCCATAAGTACCTTTCTTGTTTTGAGACACATTCCTTGACTCACTTTCCTCCATTGTGAAATATAGGGTATTTACCTAAAAAATTGTTACGTTCTAAATCAGGTTTCCTGTTCTTCTGTTTCTTAATAACTGGAAATAAAAGCTCTTATTCCCTCAAAAGAAATAGAGTGTTTCTATCGTAGCTATTCATATGTTTCTTAGAGATCATGTGTAGGCTCCTGGCATATCCTGAAAATACTTCATATTTTTTTGAAGATACCTGGGGTTTCAACTAAATGAAAGAAGAGGAGATGCTGAAAGTAGGGTTGCTGTGGGAAGCAGAGTCAAAACACTATGATTATTTAACAGAGGTCAACTTCTCATGAGCCTGATGCTTCTGCCTCTCTTCTTTCTTCCCAATTTCAAGAAACAAAAATTTAAGTCAAGGTCAGTGGCATAATGAGATAAGCAGTATATGCATTCATTCTGTTATGCAGAATTTATCAAAAATAAATGTAGATTTGTTGGGTCCTTATTTTGTAAAATGCGATACTGTACCACTTTTAATATTAGCTAGGGCAAAGTCCTCCTTTCATCTGTCAGTCGGTGGAAGGACTGTTTTGTTAACTCTCTTATATCTATATATAATTTCAACACACATCTCTATACACATCTATATATAATTATATATATCTATATATCTATACACATCTATATATAATTATACACATTATATATGTATATAACTATACATAATGTATATACTTCGTTTTATGTAAAACTATATATAATGTGTATATATAATATCATCCCACAGATACCATATAGAAAATTTGTTTTCTGTGGTGTTCATATTTGTTGTTCCCTAGCATCTGTAGATTAAGCCTCAAACATTCCATGTGCATATCTCTCGTAACATTTAAAAATTGGTCACAGTTCTCCTTGTTCCAAAGAAGGAGGGTAGGAAAGCCTATTTAAATCAATTTTGCATATAAAATTCAGAATTAGCTATAAGAACATCTATTGATTGTTTATTTTCACACTATAACTTACATGATGGGTGTTAATACTGGCTCATCTATTTGGGTGACTTATAAATTTTATACCAGTTAGCAATTCTGTATTAGAAAAGGGAAAGTATGATAGCATTTTAAGTATTTTTTCTTCATTTTAATGAGTTAAAATTCCTTTTTGTGCCTTATAAATAGTATTATATTTTATATTATGCCATCTAAAATCCTACCACATTATGAAATGTAACTTTTTAATACTCTATCCTGCTTTAATTTATGACTAGATGAAAAGCCTCTCTTTTGTGCTCTCCACTGCAATTTATTTTTCAACAAATATTTATTGAAGAAACACTTTATGCCAGATATGTTCTAGGCTTTTAAAAGCAATGATAAATAGATCAATCCCTCCCTAACTGTTCTTATATATACTAGTAAGGAACAATATAACTTCATTGTTTTAATATTGCATGAAATCTAGCGTCCCCAAATGAGAATCCCTCTTATTGACATTTTTGTAAAACTATATAATAAATGTTAGATCTTACATGTTATGTTTGCACTACTAACAATCATTTTGTGCTTTTGGATTTCACGAATTTTAAAATGAAAATAGAGGAGGATATGGCATGATGTAACCTAAAAATCTGAAGGGACAATGGGAAGACATAACATTTAGCTACTTACTGTATTTGTGTACTGTGTTTGTATATTTTGTGTTAATTGTGATTGTACTTTCTTTTAATCCTATAATTATAGACATATTATAATAACCCATTTTGTAGACTTAGAAAACCAAGAAACAGACTCTTAACTATAGAGAACAGAAGTATGGCTACAGAGGGGAGGTGGGTAGGGGGATGGGTTAAATAGGTGATGGAGATTAGGAAATGCACTTGTTTTGATAAGCACTAGATGTTGTAGGCAGGTGTTGAATCACTATGTTGTACACCTGAAACTAACATTACACTGTATGTTTGTTTTTTTTTTTAATTTTTTTAACGTTTATTTATTTTTGAGACAGAGAGAGACAGAGCATGAACGGGGGAGGGTCAGAGAGAGGGAGACACAGAATCTGAAACAGGCTCCAGGCTCTGAGCTGTCAGTACAGAGCCCGATGCGGGGCTCGAACTCACGGACCGCGAGATCATGACCTGAGCCGAAGTCGGCCGCTTAACCGACTGAGCCACCCAGGTGCCCCCATTACACTGTATGTTAACTGACTAGGATTAAAACAAAAAGTAAGGTCTAAAAACTTAAAGTTGCTTTCACAAGATCACACTGCTAATAAGAGAAAGAATGGGACTCTCATGTAGGTCTCTGGATCCAGTGTGTCTGTCCTTCCCACAGTGTCTTTCTGCCCACTCCCACACGGACAAAGGGCTGAGAAAAGCCGGAAAAGTAGATGTTTCAGAATGGAGACATTGCAAATATTCTGTTTAGTCCAATTTACCAGGATACTGTGAACAGAGAGGTACAAAGAAACAGAAAGTTTCTTCATGGCCCAAGAAACAATCACGAAGTGAAAAGACAGCCTATCAAACTGGAGAAAATATTTGTAAATCCTAATGAATAGAAAGAAAAAATCAAACAATCCAATTAAAATCAGTAGAGGAACTGAATAGGCATTTTTATTTTTTTAAGCTTTTATTTAAGTTTCAGTTAGTTAACCTACAGTATAATATTAATTACAGGTGTACAATGTAGTAATTCAACACCCAGTGCTCGTCACAAGTGCAGGTATACAATGTAGTGATTTCCAGACAATGCCTGGTGGTTATCCCAAGTGCATTCCTTAATCCCCATCACCTGTTTTACCCCTCTCCTCCTCTTACCTCCTCATCGAGTAACCATCAGTTTGTTCACTATAGGTAACAGTCTGTTTCTTGTTTGCCTCCCTTTCTCCCCCCACCCCCGACCTTTGTTTTCTTTCTTAAATTCCACATATGAGTGAAATCCTATGGTACTTGTCTTTTCTTTGCCTGACTTCTTTCACTTGGCAAAATACTCTCTAGCTGCATCCATTTGCCACTGCAGATGGCAAGATTTCTTTTTTTTTAATGGCTGAGTAATATCCCATTAGTGTGTGTGTGTGTGTGTGTGTGTGTGTATCACCTCTTCTTTATCCATTCATCTCTCGATGGACACTGTAGCCGCTTCCACAATTTGGCTATTGTAGATAATGCTGCTATAAACATTAGGGTTACATGTATCCCTTTTAATTGGTGTTTTTGTATCCTTGGGTAAATACAATAGGTAAAATGCAATTTCTGGATCCTAGGGTTGTTCTATATTTAACTTTTTGAGGAACCTCCATACTGTTTTACAGAGTGCCTGCTCAACTTTGCATTCCTACCAATAGTGTAAGAGGGTTCCTCTTTTTCCACAGCCATGACAGCACCTGTTGTTTCTGGTATTGTTGATTTTAGCCATTCTGACAGGTGTGAGGTGGTATCTCATTGTAATTTTGAGTTGTATTTCCCTGATGATGAGTCATGTGGAGCATCTTTACATGTGTCTGTTGGTCATCTGTATGTCTTCTTTAGAAAAATATCTATTGATGTTTTCTGCTCATTTTTTCATTGGATTATTTGTAGTTTTGGGGGTTGTTGAGTTGTATAAATTCTTTATATATTTTGGATACTAACCCTTTAACAGATATGTCATTTGCAAATATCTTCTCTCATTGCATAGGATGGCTTTTAGTTTTATTGATTGTGTCCTTATTGATTTAGTCCTATTGATTGTGCAGAAGCTTTTTATTTTGATAAAGTCCCAATGGTTTATTTTCGCTATTGTTTCCCTTGGCTCAGGGAACATATCTAGGAAGAAGTTGCTCTGGCCACTGTCAAAGAGGTTATTGTGTGTGTTCTACTCTAGGATTTTTGTGGTTTCAAGTCTCACATTTAGGTCTTTAATCCATTTTGAATTAATTTTTGTGTATGATATAAGAAAGTCATCCAGTTTCATTCTTTTGCATGTTGCTGTCGGTTTTCCCAACACCATTTATTGAAGAGAGAGTCTTTTTTCCATTGAATATTCTTTTCTGTTTTGTTGAGGACTAATTGAGCATATAGTTGTTGGTTCATTTCTGGGTTTTCTATTCATTCTATTGATCTATGTGTCTGTTTTTGTGCCAGTACCATACTGTTTTGATCGCTACAGCTTTGTAATATAACTTTAAGTCCAGAATTGTGATACCTCCAGCTTTGCTTTTCTTTAGTGAGGTTTCTTTGGCTGTTTCTGGATCTTTTGTGGTTCCATACAAATTTTAAGATTATTTCTTCTAGTTCTGTGGAAAATGCTGGTGGTATTTTGATAGGGATTGCATTAAATGTGTAGACTGTTTTGGAGTAGTATAGACACTTTAAGAGTATTTGTTTTTCCAATCCATGAGCTTGGAATATCTTTCTATTTATTTCTGTAATTTTCAATTTTTTCATCAGCATTTTATAGTCTCAGAGTCTAGATCTCTCACCTCTTTGGTTAAGTTAACTCTGAACCAAGGTATCTTAATGTTTGTGGTTTAGTTGTAAATGGGATGGATTCCTTATTTTCTCTTTCTACTGCTTCATTATTAGTGTATGGAAATGCAACAGATTTCTGTACATTGATTTTGTATTTTGTGACTTTATTGAATTCATGTATCAGTTCTAGCAGTTTTGGGGTGGGATTTTTGGGTTTTATATGTGAAGTCATCTGCAAATAGTGAAAGCTTTACTTCTTCCTTGCCAGTTTGGATGCCTCTTATTTCTTTTAGTTGTCTGGTTGCTGTGGCTAGGACTTCTAGTACTATGTTAAATAACAGTGTTTAGAGTGGACATCCCTGTCTTGTTCCTGACCGTAGAGGAAAAGCTCTCAGTTTTCCCCTTTGAGGATGATATTGGCTGTGGGTTTTTCATAAATGGACTTTATTATGTTCAAGTATGTTCTCTCTAAACCTACTTTGTTGAGGGTTTTTATCATGAGTGGATGATGTATTTTGTCACATGCTTTTTCTGCATCTATTGAAGTGATCGTATAGTTAGCAACCTTTCTTTTGTAAATGCGATGTATCACACTGATTGATTTGTGAATATTGAACCACTCTGGCAACCCAGGAATAAATCCTACTTGATCATGGTGAATGACTTTTTTTTTTGGTGTAGTGTTGGATTTGGTTTGCTAGTATTTTGTTGAGGATTTTTGCATCCATGTTCATCAGGGATATTGGCCTGTAGTTCTTTCTTAGTGGGGTATTTATTTGGTTTTGGTATCAGGGTAATGCTGGTCTCTAGCATGAATTTGGAAGTTTTCCTTCCTTTTCTAATTTTTAGAATAATTTGCGAAGAATAGGTATTAACTCTTCTTTAAATGTTTGGTAGAATTTTCCTGTAAAGCCATCTGGCCCTGGACTTTTATTTGTTGTGAGTTTTTTTATTATTGATTCAATTTCTTTCCTGGTTATCAGTCTGCTCAGGTTTTCTATTTCTTTTTTTTTTTTCTTTCAGGTTTTCTATTTCTTCCTCAGTTTTAGTTGTTTGCATATGTCTAGGAATTTATCCATTTCTTCTAGGTTTCCCAATTAGTTGCATATAAATTTTAATAATATTCTCTTATAATTTTTTGTATTTCCCTTGTGTTGGTTGTTATTTCTCCCCCTTAATTTGTGATTTTATTTATTTGTGGTTCAGTTGCACATAAGACATACAGATGGCCAACAGGTATATTAAAACATGCTGAACAGCACTAATCATCAGCTAAATGCAAATTAAGAGTACAATGAACTATTGCTTCAAACCTGTTAGAATGTGTCTTGAAAAGATGAGACAGAAAGAGTTGATGAGGATATGGGGAAAAGGGACCTCTTATGCACTGTTGGTGGAAATGCATATTGGTACAGTCATTATAGAAAAAGTGTGGGGCGCTTTTTTTTTTAAATAAAAAAAACATAGAACTACCATATGATCCAACAATCCCACTTCTTCTGACATCAGGATCTTGAAGACATGTCTGTACTCCCATGTTCATTGTAGCATTATTTACAATAGCTAAGATATGGAGACAAGCTCGGTCCTTGTCAACAGACGAATGGCTAAAGAATTCGTGGTACATACGTACAATGGAGTATTATTCAACCATGAGAAAAGAGGAAATCCTGTCATTTAGGACAACATGGATGGACCATGGGGACATTATGCTAAGTGAAATAAGACAGAGGAAAAAATACTCTATGATATCACTTTTATCGGGAATCAAAAAAAAAAAGCCTAAAATCATAGAAACAGAATAGCATGGTGGTTTCCAAGGATTCGGGGATGGAGAAAATAAGGAAATGTTGGTCAGAGTACAAACTTTCACTTATAAGATGAATAGAGTTTGAGCTAATATACAGAATGAAGATTATAGTTAATAATACTATATTATATACTTGACAGATGCTAAGAGAATAGATATTAAATGTTCTTACCACAAAATAAATGGAAATTACATAAGGTGATGGATTCATTTTGCAATATATAAGTATAAGAAAGTAACATATTGCCTACCTTACACTCACACAATGTTATGTCAGTTAAATCTCAATACAGCTGGGAAAAAAAATGAAAATAAGTCTGTATCAATCTAGATTATAGGGTAATAAGAAAATGCATATGAGTAAATTTAGTGGCTTGTTTAACCTATTATCTGAGATAAAAGTTTTTTTTGTCATTATTTTTTCTAATTTAAGAATTTATTTAAAAATTTCTATGCTTTCATACTAAAATCTAAAGATCGACTATTGTGAGCCTAATTTAACTTTTACATTGTGCTTTTTAAAGCATCACAATGGTAGTATTGGTAGTATATATATATATATATATATATATATATATATATATATAAACTTACCACAATACAAATTATTTTACAGTCCTGTAGAACAGAAATCTGACATGGGTCTCATTAGTCTAAAATCCATTGTCAGCAGCTCTGTTTCTTTTTAGAGACTCTAGAGGAGAATCTATTTCCTTGCCTTTTTTAGCTTCTAGAGGCCCACCTGTATTTCTTTGCTCATGGCCCCCTCCCTCCTTCTTCAAAGCCAATAATGTTAAATTTTCTGTCATATTGCCATCTTATCTGGTTACCATTCTTCAGCAATCTCATATTTCAGGTTTCAGAAAAGTTTTCTCCTTTTAGGGACTCATATGATTAGGTTGGACTTAGTCTGATACAATAATTATATTAATTACTAATATAAGTATATAATTATATTCAAGGATAGTCTGGGATATAATATACCAGATAGAATTCAGGACAATCTCCCTATCTAAAAACCCTTAACCTTAATCATATATTAAGTTACCTTTTTCAAATCAGGTAACATATTCATAGATTTTAGGGATTGTGATGTGATCATCTTTGGTGTGGGGGGTACCATTATTTTGCCTACCACAATTATTATCAGTTAATCAGCTGTTTTGTAAACACAAATGCCTTCCTGGATTATTGGATAGCTAACATGGTTTTAGATGTCCATGGGTTGATTACCTACAATAAAAGACTTCTCCAATCAATCTCAAACCTTTATTAGATTTTCAAGAGATGTTGGGCATAGGTGCCATATTGCAGAAGATAATGGTTGCAACCACTAAGCCTTCTTCCTGAAGGATATATGTTTTATACCCCTTCTCCTAACCGTCACAGAATATTGCAACTGAAATCTACATATAGCTGTCCAGAGTGAACTCCAAAATAAAAGGATTTTAGGAAATGAATTTATTATCAAGATGAAATTGTTAAGACATTGTACATTTTAATACCATAGACTTCCAGTTTTTTGTTTAATAAGTTTTACACTAAAAAAACACAGATAATCAAACATTATTGACAAGAGTCTTTATGTTTTCTTGGCATATATAAGGTCCAAAGCTGCTGGGACCAATTGAAACAATGAGTGCAAGGAAAAGAGGGAACAGCAGGAGTATGAAAGGGAATGCACAGAAGAAAAGCAGAGTCACAGCCTTGGACTGATGACTGGAAATCAAATGACAAGTTGAAATACAGAAAGTACACCTTGAAGATATGATGGGTTATATCCCTTTCTTATTTGAGGTATTGAAACAAAAGTGGGGTGATTTTTTTCCTAGAGGATGGAGCATGAAAACAGATTACAAAGGAAAAGAAAAAAGGATGAAAGATCAGGCAAACTAGCATGATGACTATGAAACTCAGTTGAAGGACATGAATAACAGATGCCAGCTGTCCAGAAATAGGGATGTAAATATGATATAAGGATACATACCTATTTGTTTGACCCTTGCATTCATCCATGAATGTACACGGCCTAGTTAGGAGACTTGGGTGGGAGGACGTAGGTGAGCAGAGTGCATATTAGAATGAGGGAGGCATTAGGTGATGTCAACAAAGTCACCGGAAAAATGCAGGAGTAGACATGACATTGTAGTCCGTGGGTCTGTTGAATTCAGCTGAGGATCTGACAGATGCAGAAACCTAAGGAGGCGTGTGTGTGTGTGTGTGTGTGTGTGTGTGTGTGTGTGTGTGTGTGTGTAGGGAAGCCATTCATAATTTTGAATATGGCAATGAGGAATTGCTTCTTTGAGAAGATACTACTTGAAGAGTAAAAGGAAGGAGTCCTGCAACTATCTGGAGAAAAACTTTTTAGGAGAAAAGAACAAGACTGAGGATCCTGTGCAGAGAGCATAGTTTATGTGTTCTAGAGACGGAAAGGAGCCAGTGAGGCTAGAGCAAATCTGGAAAGAGAAGAAGAATATAGGGTCATAGAAGTAGCAAGCATTCTGGACATAGAGAGCCTTAGTGACTTCCACTGTTACTCTAAAATATGAAGTACTAGAGAGCTTTGAGCAAAGGACATAATAATCTCATTTATGTATTAAAAAGAACATTCACTTATCTACTGCTGTGTTGAACAAAACTCCTATGGGGGCAGGCAAGAAAAAAGCAGGAAAGGCAGTTAGCAAGCTATTGCAGCAAACCAAGTGAGAGATCATGGTGCTTTGTGTTTTTTTTAATTTTTTAAAATCTTTATTTATTTTTGAGAGAGAGACAGAGATGAGCATTGGAGGAGCAGAGAGAAAGGGAGACACAGAATCTGAAGCAGGCTCCAGTCTCTGAGCTGTCAGCACAGAGCCCAACGCGGGGCTCGAACTCACAAACCGTGAGATCATGACCTGAGCCAAAGTCGGATGCTCAACCGACTGAGCCACCCAGGCGCCCCTGTGGTTTTTTTTTAATTGTTTTTGTTTTTTAAAGTTTATTTTCAGAGAGAAGGAGAAGGAGAGAGTGCACACACACACATGCTTGGGGAGGGGCAGATAGAAAGGATCAAGAATCTCCAGTGGGACTCATTCTGAGGAACTATGAGATCATGACCTGAGCCCAAATCAAGAGTCAGATGCCCAACCAACTGAGCCACCCAGACGTCCGAGATTATGGTGCTTTGGACAACAAAGTGGAGGTGGGGATAAATGGCTACGTTGTAGAGATGTTGAATATTAAATCTACCAAATTTGCTCATAGATTTATGTAGGCTTTGATAAAAATAGAGAAGTTAAGAATTACCCAAAGTCATCAATAAATGACCACAACATGGATCCATCTTTCTTGGCCACAAAATTTTTATCAAGTGAGTCAGGGCACTTTTGTTGAACGCAGATTTTAACTCAACCCCAATGATAGCTGAGTGAAAGCAAATGCCTAACAGGATTTCGTGGTTTTGGAGAGAGAGTGAGCCAGCCACTAATGTGGGGAACATCTAGAATTTGTCTGAAATTGGAAACAATCACTGAAAATAGTTATATTTATGAAAGAACAGATTTTGCTGACTTTTTAAAATTTAGGAATTGAGGGGCGCCTGGGTGGCGCAGTCGGTTAAGCGTCCGACTTCAGCTAGGTCACGATCTCGCGGTCCGTGAGTTCGAGCCCCGCGTCGGGCTCTGGGCTGATGGCTCAGAGCCTGGAGCCTGTTGCCGATTCTGTGTCTCCCTCTCTCTCTGCCCCTCGCCCGTTCATGCTCTGTCTCTCTCTGTCCCAAAAATAAATAAACGTTGAAAAAAAAATTAAAAAAAAATAAAATTTAGGAATTGAGAATGAGGTAGGGGACTGTCTTTGTCAGTGCCACTGCTATAACAAATACCATAGACTGGGTTGTTCAAACAACAGACATTTATTTCTGGAGGCTGGGAAGTCTAGATCAAGGTGCTATCCTATTTGATTACTGGTGAGACCCTTCTTATAGGTTTACAGACATCCAACTTCTTCCTATATACTCAAATGAAGAAGAGAAAGAGAGTTCTGGTCTCAATTCCTTTTCTTATAAAGGTACTAGTCCCATCGTATGGGCCCTGTCTTCCTGGTCTAAGCTAAACCTAATCACCTCCTGTAGTCCCCACCTCCAAGTGCCATCACGTTGGAGGTGAGGGCTGCAATGCATGAATTTTGTTGAGAGACATCCGGTCCATATGGGACTCCAAGAATCTTTAAGACACAATGTTTGAAGTGGGTGGATAGCAGTAGACCACCTTGGGACGAGACAGAAAGAGGGATTGACTGCATGTTAAGTTTGATAAAGCAGCCCAGGTGATTCCAACGTTTCCTTTCCTTACCCCTCACTTTTCATATCTCCTTGCCTACCCTTTAGAATTATAACTCTACATAGATTGCGTTTATGCGTATTTTTAGATCAGTGGACTTATTAACTTTTTCACCCTGATGAGGATTGGTGAAGTTAAAAAAAATAACATGAAAGAGTTAGGATCGGTTTTGTGTTACATTTAAGAAACTGCAAGCTAAACTTGACTGTATTGTAAATGGAGAGAGTGACAGAGGATGAGCCGCTTACCCAGTTTAATGTGGGGAAGTAGACATTTTAGTATAAAGAATTTATAACTTTTGGGGCACCTGGGGGGCTCGGTTGGTTGGGTGTCCAAATTTAGCTCAGGTCATGATCTCGGGGTTTGTGATTTCAAGCCTGCCTAGGGCTCACTGCTGTCAGCACAGAGCCCGCTTTGGATCCTCTGTCCCCCTCTCTCTCTGCCCCCATCCCACTCATACTCTCACTCTCAGAAACGAATAAAGATATTAATTTTTTAAAAATACAAAAGCCTTTAAAAATAATGTATAGTTTTTATTCTCATTTCTCAGCATTTACTGTATGTATGTATGTATGTATGTATGTATGTATGTGTTTATGCTTGAAGGTTTTTTGTCTTTCTTTTTTTCTTACATTATAGAGGTTAAGTATAGGTTACAGGTTAGGTAGATAGGTTAAGGATAGGTTTTGGAGCCAGAATACCTAAGTTTGAGTCTTAACTACACAATTTGTTGTTATATCCATGGACATATTATTTAATTTCAGTTATTTCTTTTCTTTTCAATTATTAACTTTCTGCTTCTTTGTCTATCTCAAATGATTCCTTAGAAGTTTAAATTTACTATATATTTAAAGTTGTGGTACATGTTAAGCACTCAAGTATTACCTATTTTTTTTCCCTTTGTCCTCAACTGTGTTCTGGAGAGTTGATGTTGCTGGATAAGTGTTCTTAAGATAAATGAGGTATTAAGGTATGTGTCTGCCTTTAATGTTTTCCAGACCCGATTGAATATTTCATCAGAGCTCTGAAAATTGATTGATTGATTTTTATACTCCATTATGCGTTTCTCAGGCTAAAAAATTTGCTGGTTTTCCATGTCAGGACAGTCGATGTTTTATAACTTTCTTTTTGAAGATATAGTCCTTTTTTTCTATATTCCCTTGTGCCAGAAAAGTGTTCAGTTAGAGCATTATTTATGCTTAACCATGGTCTGCCATTTATACCAGCAAAGTCTCTGTTGAGTCCATCAGAAAAGGTGAGGTTGGATTGAGTGAATTTTTAATAGCATTTGTGATTAAGGTGGTATGATAGCTGGGGCACCTGGGTGGTTCAGCTGGTTAAGTGTCCAACTCTTGGTTTCAGCTCAGGTCATAATCTCACGGTTCTAAGATCGAGCCCCTGAGTTACCACGGAGCCTGCTTGGGATTCTTCCCCCCCCCACCCCTCCCTGACTTTTGCAGGAGCATGTGCCTGCATTGGCTGTCCCCCCACCCCCAAAATAAATAAACTTTAAAAAGATGGTATGATAGCTATAACGTTATATGTCAAGTATAATAAAAAATTGTTTTAAGATGAAATGGTGGTAGGCAATTTATATTGAATTTTTAAATTTGTTTCTCAAAGTATATATTTAACCAATTCCTATTCCCCCAAATCATTGTGTCCTCACTAGGCTGATGCTAAGTAAGGAGCATTATGGTAGCCAGCCTTCAACATGGCTACACTGATCCCCACCTCCTGATATTTATACTCTGTTGTAATCCCCTTTCATATTGTCCCAGGGTTAGTCTGTGTGACCAATAACATATAGCAGAAGTGATGGTATGTAACTTTAAAGTTAGGTTATAAACAAAGATTCTTTGCTTGACCAAACTTTAGTGAGGCATCTGAATCTTCTAGGCCAACCTGTGTACTTCCTTGTAAAATACAGTGTTAGCAAGAATGCTGCGAAGTCAATTTAACAAGAACCTCTCCCAAACCTTTACTCAATACGTGATCACCTTGGATATCTGATCAGGTCCTTCTTTGTCTACCATCCCCCAGGGATGTCTGATCATCCTGGCCTGTTTTCACCAGGAATCCTGTTAGTTTGGCCTAGCCAGAACTCCTGATATTTCCTCTAAGCAACTTTCCATCCACTGACACCCACCTGCTTCTTGGCTATAAATCTCTACTTGCTAATGCTGTGTTTGGAATTAAGCTGAATTCTTTACAAAGGTCTCTTTTTCCCCCGTTTCAGTAGTCCTGAACAAAATCTGCTTTTATTTCTTTAATAGGAAGAAGAAAAAAAAAAAGATGGGATGATACAAACCAGATAAACTTCTGTCAATTATATTTTTGGTCCTGAACATTCCATAAAGTCTGGGGGTTCATTTTGTATGGTTTGGTGATAACATGTCTAAGCATAATTATTCATATTTTTAAGTAATTGGTTTGTTATTAAAGGAAAGGGAGGAACTAATTATGTAGAAAGACAATTAGGCTCAAATTTGCCTGTGACAGTTGACAGTTTAGAAAGCAGTGTGCTATTAATGTGACTTCTGTGGGCTTCCTAACTAACAAAATACCAATCTCACTTCTCACATTATACATTAGGACTGAACCATAAAGGGGAAAAAATGAAGGCACTGCATACCTCATTACACAGACCTAAGAGATGGTGGTGTAGCAAAGGCTACAGAATTACTGTGGATCATCAGAGCCAAACAGAAGCAGATGAAATTGGAATAGTTTATCAGAATCAGTCAATCCAAGAAGGCAAAGGATTTAAATCAAAATGATAATAGAGACACTAAAAGAAAATGTGCCCTGTATGAGCAATGGAAGAAAAAAAAAATATTGTTATGAAAGGAAGACCTAGACAGAATGGAATTCATATGTTAATGATTTTATGAAATTAGAAAGATAGTCTGAATTATGTAAATGTAAGGGTTTTATTTTTATATGCATCTTTTTAAAGGAAGTCGAATAGGTATATCCAAGTTGTTTTTAATACAAATTTTAACATATATCCCTAAAGATAAAGAATGCAATTCTACTTTTCATTATGGTTGTTTTATGGGTAAAACAAAAAAAAAATCGTTTTATTTTATATTGAAAGAGCAAGTCACTTAGTCTCTCTGACATTCAATTTTCTGTTATGTAAAACGATAGCATTGGAATAGATACCCATCATATTTGTTTCTGGTTTCAAATTTGCATGATTCCATGAAAAAGGGTTTTCTGCTGGAGGAAAACAGATTTCCTTCACAATTATGGTCATTTTAAGTGTTTTATTTTGTAATTTGTCAGAACTTGCAGTAACATTTGTTTGTGAAGCTCTATTTGATTATTCATTCATCTCTGGTGATTAATTACATGTGAATTGTCCTTAAATCTCAAATTAATTCCACAAATTCAAGACATGTTCTCATAAGTACATGGACTAATATATCTAGGCTTGTAATAAATATTTTATCAATGCGCTTATCATTTATTTGTAGGCCTTGTCTGTGTACTTAATAACAGACATATAAGGTAACATTCAAATTCAATCTTTGATATGTCAGTACTTTTTTTAACTTAAAAATAGATAGCTTCAGTTTTTTTTAACAGAGAAGTTTTGTGGTTTTTACAAAGCAAATATATTTTTCCTAACCATCACTTTGTGGAGGCTTAGGAAAATGTAGCCCCACTCCCACTTACAATATGCAAACTTAAATTATCATATTGATATAGTTATCAGCTGTCCCCTTTGATAATACCTTATAGATGAGTAGAAACAGAAGATTCATTTCATTTGTGTCAACATTAGCAGAAAATAATATGACAGAGTGCAAGACTCAAGGGATTCATCTGACATTATTGAACAACCTTTTACCCTAGGAGATGCTTCTTACTGGGCCTTCTCCAGACACATTACACAAAAGAAGATCTTCTGATGGCCTTTGAACAGTCTGAGACAGTGATCTATGCATTTTAGAAAAGATGCCCTAATGGGAATGCAAATAATTTTATCTTGAAATCTTTGTCAAAATCCTGAAAACTATTTCTTTTGTATGGTTCTTTGAAGGATCTTTTACAATGACCAATCACATCAATGCCAAGTCCTTTGGAGGGGGAGGGGAACCTTGGCATAAAATCATAAAACACAAATTAACATTTTATTATTCAATTTAAAAGGCAGTGATATATGAGAGACGTTTTAGCTTCCTGGGAAATGAAAATGAACAAGAGAGGCAAAATGTGCCCAACCAATAGATATGAGTTGTTAGCTTCTAAAAATATAGGATTCTCTGTTAAGAGTTATATTTGAGAGGACAGTTTTCTAGGTTACAAATAATTGTATATTATTTAGTGAATTTATTTCGTATTTATTTTTTCATGAAATAATACTAAACTAGTAAGTAAATATGGATATATATATATATATATATATATATATATATATATAAGATAGAGATATTAGTATAACAATTTATATATCACAACCATCCGTTAAGTTGTTGTATGGTGTAGAATTGATTTTTTTTTCAGAAATTAAATAATAATCAAATGCCTGATTACCCAGGGACATTTCCAGTGGTCTCTTTGGCTGGGTAATAGGCAAACATATTTAGTATTTATTGGGATGATATGCAAGCCTACTTAACGCTAGCACAAATAAAAGGCTTTGGTGACAGAGCTCAGCTTTATTTTGTCTTTAATGAGGACTGTCTGCTTCCTTATAGCTATCCACTTTAAAATAGAGTATTTGAAAGAGAACTTTTAGAATAATTGCAAGTTTGGAAAGCAAAACAGCAAAAATCTTTATTTTTTGTGGGGCTGTTTGTTTCACAGTTTTCCACGTTTGCTATTAGCATCCCGATACTATTATAACAATACAAACATGTCTTATGCCACCATTACTCCTCCTCCTCCTCCTCCTCCTCCTCCTCCTCCTCCTCCTCCTACTGTTACTATATCACTACCACCGTGAATACCACCACCATCACCATCTACTTCTAGATGTAACATCTGTTGTGTAGAAAATATGTGCCAAACCTTGAGCTCAATAACCCATGTGGACTACTTCACTGACGCTTCTTAGAAGTCCTGTGTAGTTCACTCTGCTATTAATCCTATATTTAAAGTAATTGCGATTGTACAAAACCAATACAAAATCCCCAGGGTCCAAGATCATCTGAATGATTTTAGGCACCATAATATTATAATTTCGCATGCAGGTGACATAGCCAAGATTACACTGGTAGCTACTCCCTCTAGCAAATGTTAGAATGCTAACGAGCCTGCAAGAGGTAGAGGATGGAAAGAGATTTTAGAGAAGGGGGACAAGGGAGATGAAATGACACGCCCCAGTGATTCATGTGAGCATATATGAGCTCAGTCACCTCAAAGAGGATTTAAATAGTTCTGCTTAGAATTCCCCCTGAAGAATCCCACCAATTTAACTGGACGACAAGGATAATTGTCTATTTGATTCTAAGAACTACTGTGGTACATTAAAAAATCACAGGAAAAATCAACTTGAGCATAAAAGAATACAATGATAAATCATTCATACACCGAAGGTGACACTCGAGAGCTTCTGTTTCACTGACATGTATAACTTTACATGTAAAATTAATCTATGGAGAGAAAGTTGAGCATTTTGCTATCTATAACAATTTGGCATTGAAAAGTATAAGCTTAACTGCACTGTGACCTAGATTTCAATCATAATGCAATAGGAGAAAAAAAATGTTGGTGAATTATGGTAAAATAAATTTTATTTTGAGCAATATTAGTTTCTTTTCAGTGGTCTTTTCTGACATTTAATAGATTTTTCAGTCATGCACAAATAGAAGAAGAATGTAAGTGGAATGAAAGTATAATACTTTTTGGCACCAAATGAAACATTAAACCATGCCAAGGAGAGCTTCTGGATGTGTCCATTTCACCCATGAATGCTTCGGGCTCCCCAGACCTAATGTGGAGGGAAGCCATGCAGTGGCTGATCTCCTGGGACGTCCACGGTGCCGATGAGAGCTCAGAGGTGGCTGACTACATGATGCACCGCTGAGTTCTGCAAATAAATCAGTTGACTTCAGTTTTAGGAAGAGGATTTTTGACCTGCCAGTTTGTGAAGTAAATTTGAACCACCATATTTATATAGACGCTGCTGTTCCAACATTAACTTACTTACACATGATTTTAATGATACGTGCTTTTTTAAAAATAGCAATGCTTTTCTTTTTGTTTTTAAATTGGGAAGCATTGTGAGCTATAAAAGTGCACAGAAAAATAATAACTATTCATATACTACCAGCCAGTTCTGTCAGAATTAGTGTTTTCCCATTATTTTATCATTTCTAAAACTTGTAGAAGTAATAAACCATGAGGGATACAATTGAAGATGCCTACAGACCCCTCCCTGCAGATCCCTTTTCCTAACCTCTGAGAGATAACGATCATCCTAAATTTGGATGTGATAAGCAATGCCATGTTTCTATTACATATATATTCTATTACATATATATTTAACACATATTACATATTATATATATATATTTAACACATAAATTCTCTCTATAGTTTCGGTGTTATGAAATAATTTTTAAACAGTGTCATGCTACATGTATCATTCTTCATATTCTTTTACTTAATTATTGCTATGAGATAACTCCATATTTATATATGCAGCCATATTCTCACTATTCTGTAGGGTTGTATTATTAACATGTATCCAAATTTATTCATTCTCCTATTATTACATACTTAGGTTTTGTTCTAGTTTTTCTCCACAAAACACAATACTGCAATTAGCTTTATCATACATTATCCTGACTGTATAACTGAGAGTTTATATATGTATAATTATAAAAATTGCATATAAGTATGCAATTACCAAGCTAAATATTGTACCATATTCTACTTTATGGAATATTGTTAAAAATCCTTTTCAGATTCGTTTGAAATTTGTATTTCCATCAGCAGTGTGTGGAAGTTTCCATTATACAAGAACTTTGTCAGAATTTAGTATTGTGATAATAATTAATTTTCACAGATTGATGAGTAAGAAACAATGTCTGCTTATAGCTTAATTGCCTTTCCTGATTTTAGTGAGAGCATATTTTAATGTTATGTTATTTAATGTTATATTGGCCATTTATATTTTTTCCTCAATATTCCTATTTATAGGCTTTGCTTACTTTCCCATAGTTTGCTTGACTTTGGCTTACAGATTTCTAGATTCCTTGATATCCCTTTATTTTCATTAGATAAGTTTTTGTCTTTTTACTTTGTTTCTATTTTTTTAATGTATGAAAATTTAGCATGTTTTTTTTCCTTCTATATTTTCAAGTAAAAATTTAAGTTTTTTCACACCTAAAATTTTGTTTTATGTATGCTCTGAGGAAATAATTTACTTTTTTCCATTATACAGACCACTCATCTCAGCACCAACATTCTACAATTATACATTTTATTATATATTTCCTGGTTTTCAGTCCTAATATAACCTATTGATATTTTCTCCGTATTTCCTCTTAATTTTTTCAAAGAACCTACACTTAATGTTATATGCCCTCTCTCTAGTTGTGGTGAGCACTGGCTATTAGTGATGAATCACTAAAATCTACACCTGAAACTAATATTACATCATATGTTAACTGGAATTTAAACAAAAACCTGACATTAAAAACAAAGTATCTATGCTCTCTCTATTGTTTATTTTTTATTTTTATAATCATCTTAGCTAATTTCCTAATCATTTCATTGGTTGGATTTACTTTTTTCTTTTTCAAAACATCTTAGGATAGGGATTTTATCAATCTACTCCTGATTTTATCAATCAATCAATTCTCTACTCCTTCTCAAATTAAAGCTGATACAATTCTGATCCCACATTTTTTGAAAAATATTTTCATTATCATTCTTATTTAGATATTTTACTTTTTCTGAAAATTTTCTTGATCTATTAGTATTCAGATATTTACTTCTGAAATTCTCAAATAGGTATATTTGAGGCTAATGTTTAGACTTGGAATTATTGCATTACAGTTAGGAAACATGGTCTATGAAACATGTTTAGACTTTGAATTATACTGTAGTTGGAAAACTTGGCCAGTCTTTATTATCCTTTTGTATTTACTTTGTGGAATAAATATATATTGTAGAGGTGCCTGGGTGGTTCAGCGTCCAACTCTTGATCTCTGCTCAAGTCATGATCTCATGGGTCATGATCTGCTTGGGATTCTCTCTCTCTCTCCCTCTGTCTCTGCTCCTTTCTCTCTCTCTGTCAAAATAAATAAACTTTAAAAAACAAATATTGTATATTATATACATTATACACATGCATATATGAAGAAAAATAATATATAGTTACTATGATATTGGTATTATTATGTAATGTATTCAACAATTGCCTATTTCTTGCTTCTACCTTCCTTTGGTATTAATTGCCATGGTACAAATCTTGTTAACGGTGGTTCTCAACCAAGTTGCATATGGAAGTCATCTGCAGAACTTTATTATTTCTTTTTAAAGTTTATTTAATTTGAGAAAGGGAGCAAACACACGCGCACGTGCGCGCGCGCGCGCACACACACACACACACACACACACACACGTGCGAGTGTGGGAGGGGCAGACAGACGGGTAGAGAGGTAGAGAAAGAATCCCAAGCAGAATCTGCACTCTCAGCGTGGAGCCCCTGATGCTGGGCTCAATCTCAGGACCATGAGATCGCGACCTGAGTGGAAATCCAGAGGCAGATGCTCGACAGACTGAGCCACCCAGGTGTCCTCATCTACAGAATTTGAAAACAGACAAACAAACTATTGACTCAGTCTTGCTCGCAGGCATCCTAATTTAATAAATCTGAGCTGTTGTTTGATACTGAAAATTTCAAAATCCCCCAAGTGTTTTTAGCGGTCAACAAGAGTTAAAAACCAAGCTCTTGTCTTTTCATCAAGACCCTTTTGGAAAGTTTATTTCAAATTTTCTTTGGAAATGTTTTTAGGCTGTCAAGATTCAGAAATCCAGGTTGACAGTTGGTTTCTTACATTTCGAAGATACTGTGTTGTCTTCTATTTTCTGCTATTGTGGTTGAGAGGCTTGCAGTTGGGCTAATTGTTCTTCTTTTCTGGGCATTTTTTTTACTTCCCTATTTGATTTTAAGATTATCTGTCTTCCTTTGATCCTCTGCAATTTCACTACAATCTCTCCTGATATGTGATTATTTGTATTTGTCTTTCTCAGGACTGCCATAGTATTTAAATCTAAGAATCTGTGTATTGTATCAAAACTGAATAAGATTCACCCTGCCCACTTTTGTCCACGTTAATTTTTAAAAAGAATGCCTCCTTTTATTTCCAAATACTAGTTTATATTTTTAATTAATTTAAGCATATCTGAGTAACAATGAGCAAAACAAAAATTTATCTGAAGTGTTCAGTGATTGAGTCCTTCTGTTGTATTATCTGTGGACTTTTGATCTTGTGTATTTTATAGTTTAGATGATGAGTTTATCTTTGTGAGCCCTTATGTATGTGTGAAGGTACTTTTCTACCCTGCTCTTTGCATTTGCTTCTTTTGGAATCCCCAGGGTTTTACCACAACAAAGTAACTTTTTGGCTGGGAGTTATCCAAGATCTAATAACAGAGGATGCCAGAAATGCAAACATGCCTGAGGGTAGATCATGGCTACAAATGTTCAGGCCCAGGCCCAAACACAAAAATTTCCTTTTGCCTGAATAGCAGACGGTCCATTTCACTTCGTGTTAGCCCTGAAAAGATACCGATTTTATAACATAAGGTATATCTGCTTTCACTCCCTTGATATTATTAGCCCAAGACCTTCTTCTGCATCTTCAACTAGGAGTTAGTATCTAAAACCCTAGAGCAGGATTTCTTTACATCAACACTATTGGCATCTTGTGATGGATAATTGTTTAGTGCTGGGCAGAGGTGGGGGACTTGTATCCTGTGCATTATAGAAAGCTTAGTAGTAAAACCTACCCTCTACCCACAAGATGCCAGTAGTACATATCCCTTCCCAGCCGTTACCACCAAAATGTCTCTATCCAGTTACAAATGTCCCCACAAGGGCAAAATTGCCCCCACTTAAGAACCACTGTCCTAGGTTATTGAGATCAGCAAGCCCTCCTGAGCAACCTCATGATTAAATTAGCTCATGTACTTAATGGTCTGTTGCATCTTATTTTTAGCTTCTAGAAATTGCCTTTACTTGCTTGTGAGCTCAGTTACATATTTAATAGGAGATCTAGTAATAGTCTGCTTAATATTTGTAGAGAATTTTTTATAGCAAGATAATTTTCAGGTATTTAATTTTTCTATATTGACAAAACTGGAATTCTAAGTTATTTTTTTTAATCTGCAATTATGTGGCAAGAAGATACCCTTGACCATGGGTTAATTGATCATGTAAGTAATTCTGATGTAGCATTTAGATAAGCATGAGTAGACAGAACACCTGTGTTCATCTGCTTTTAGTACAGCGAGGGCTATCTACTGTGGTTGGACATAGCCTGAGAGTCAGATAACCTGGCTTCTGAATGTTAGTTCTGCCTTTAGTTAGCTCTGTGGTTACATTCAAATAAATAACTTAATTCTTTTATTTTTTACTTTATTACAGTGATTTTATTTCTTATTTACTGATTACTACTTGTCATTTATTTACCAAATCAGACTCATAAATATTATAATTTACCAATGTATGAATATTAAATTGAGAGTATCAATAAAATGTATACTAGTTATTGATTTATCTCCCCTACATGTCTATTGTGTTAAAATACATTATGAACTTT
This sequence comes from Prionailurus bengalensis, assembly GCF_016509475.1. NCBI lineage: Eukaryota > Metazoa > Chordata > Mammalia > Carnivora > Felidae > Prionailurus > Prionailurus bengalensis. Next base: position 33,097,266 of record NC_057350.1, on the reverse strand, counting down.
TATTCATATAAAAATTTGCAGTCATCTATTATGTTTTTAATGTGTCCTGTATGATTTAAATATAAAAACAGCATACTATATCACTGTAATAGAAGTTTTGAAGCAGATATTTTTAAAATAAAAATATAAAATATTTAAAAGTGTGAAAAATTATACACATTTGAAGTAGGTATTTTAAGTGGTTTCAAAGAAAGTGGTCAGGGAGGTTGATCAGTAGTGTTTTAATTAAAGTGATGCCAATTAAGCTCTTTCTTAGAACGTAACATAAGGTTTTGATTAGTAAAATAGAGAATGAAAAGGGCATTCCGTGTGGCACATTTCTTGGAGAAAAAATATCTAATCAGATGTTTTCACGTACTATTCTTGGGCAGTAGAAATACAAGGAGACCCTTTTAAGCTCTTCCATGAGTAGACCCACCCCCAACCCCCACTGTCACCACTGACCTCCTTTGTTCTTGTGGTGTAGGACCACTTTTAAAAATGCCATGTAGGTGGGATATAGACAGAAGAAGTACACCTTCCCTATACCCACTCAAGCTGGACAAGAGCAAAGGTAGGCTTAGTTTTAGTTATTGAGAATAGTCTCAGACATCTCAGTAAGGAAGGCTTAAGGAGATAAAAATTCAATTTTGTATTCTTTGGCAGGCAGTTCAGTAGAGGTTATAGCCTACAAAATTATAGTGAGCCCAGATGTTGAGCTTTCTTGACTTTTAACATTGAAGCCTCCTAGGGGGGAGACCCCACAGTGGGGTTTATCATGACAGTTTCACCATGATTGTAATCCAGTAGAGAATGGTGATATTTACAGAAATAACCAGAAAACAAAACCTTGCATATGGTCAATGCTGGAATAGTACCACAAAATAGCATGGGACCTGAATAAAGATAGAACACTGAAGAAAAAATGCCTTGAAGTATATGAATCAGACCTTGAAGAATGATTAGTATTTGAAATGAGTGACATTGATACCAAGACTGAATTGGGTGATATGTGATATCAGGCTAAAATGAAACTTCATGGGCTGGAGAAGGGATATATTAAAAGCCAGAAGTGTCATCAGAGATGACAGAAGTGGTGGAGTAGTTCCAGGTGATAGAAAAACTTGAAATATTTTTAAATTGGTTATCAATATGTGTTAAGTGCCATCATCATGAATTATCACATTGCTTGGGAAAAATACCTCCATTAAAAAAATATTTCACTTGAGATAAGGTTCAGACTAAATAATTCAGGTTCCTAGGAAGTTCAGCCTAAAGCATTCAGTCACTTCTATATGATGAACCATTTTCTTTAAGAGAAAAGATTCTAAATGCAAATGTCAGAATCCGCCATAATAATGCTTTATTGATTATCTTTCTGTTGAGAAGTTCTAAGCACTTTGGTGATCTTGTCTTATATGCCATTGGCAGGTTTAAGGACAATTTAAAGGAATTTGTGATTTCCAAAGCAGGAAGAAGTTTGGCAGAATGTTTTTTATATGTATTGTATACATGGTCTACATTTTATTCAATTCCCAAGTGAAAGGTGATAAGAATAAAGATTAGAGAGCAAATGAAGAAAAAAAAATGAAACCAGGAAGAATCTGAAAACATTCTAAATTAATAAGAAGAGACCATTTTTTCTCTTTCCCGTTCATAGACTTTAGCCATTCTTGATTTTATATTCTTACAACTATAAAAATTCTTTTGTGTGTAGTGTTTTCAAGCTAACCAGCACTTTACATTTGAACAATAAGCGAGAGAGGAAAATTTTTCCTCTTAATCTTGTACTTTTAAAAATACAATATAACTGCTTTAGCTTTATATTGATTGAAGATGCTGCAAGTAAGACAAGTCATTTCTGATAATTCTAAAGAAAACAACTAATCGTACTAATAACACCAAATGAAAATGAGTAACAGCTTTTAAGGTAATGCTGTCATGATCACACTGAAAAATGGAAACATACTTCTCTGATGCATATCAAATGTGTATTCTGGAAAGTACCATATTTTTTTCTTCACAGGTGCCCCAACCTAACTTTCTCTTGATTGCTAAATAACCTGAAAGAGAACAAGAGAGAAAGGGAAAATTGGTAGGCTTCATTCATAGTGTTCTTAAAATGACAATGTTATTAAACAGCTGACTCAAAACCCATTTTTTATACTTCTTATTCCCCTTCCCCTCCCTCCCTCCCCCCCCCCCCCCCCCCACCATATCTCTTTCTCAGTGATGGAGCAAATAGAACTTTGATATGCATATTTGTAAAATAAGAAAATTCATTTTAACTCTTACAAGCTACTGAGGCAGATACTAAATATTTAGGAATCAAGCCATAGAAACCTCTGGAAGCATGGAGGATAATCCTATAAAAATGTATTAATTCAGTAACTTTGGAGGAATTAGAAATGATCTCAAATGGCAGAGCCATAATAATGAGAGCACTAGCTAGTAGTCCCATTTTCATACCTGGACTAGCTTTTCTTTCCAGAAAAATTTACATTTACTTCATTGATAAATATCATTAAATGATAGTTAAGTCTGTAGTGCAGACGACATCAAATCCATGGGAGCATGTGTAGGTAAATACTAGGCATTTCTGTAGTAGTGTGAAGTAAAGGTAGAAAAAAATCCTTGCTATTTGCTTATGAATATTTCTTCCAACCTAGTTTTATCTAGTGTGAAATGCTACTGGTTTCTGCCTTTCTGGAAAATATTTTTTTCTCCTCATAGTCTACTTTTTTACTGTATTACACTTGCTTTAAAGCAGATACATACTACAGAGAGGGTCCTTCTGAAAATAAACTTTTTTTTTCCCTTTGGAGGAAAAAATCAGAAATGAATGCATCAGGATAGATTTAGAAAATATATTCCTCTTATGTATATCCAAGGGCACTGTCTGCATAAAACCTTTTTTTTTTAATTTAGCTGTGCTATCTTTAAACTATGATGTAATTCAAGATATCATTTGTGCATCCTATTAAAACGTCTATCAACGTTATCTATAGAGTTATTAACGCAACGTGAAACTGAGCTTATCATTGTCGGATAAAAGTAAAATTTCCTTAGAAGCTCTCTACTGGATGCCATTGACTTGATGCCAGTGAACAATATTTATGTATATATATATATATATTTTTTTTTTTCCTATTCATTCACTACTTCTTCTATTTTCTATTACCCGGCTTTTTTTTTTAATTTTTTTTATCGTTTTATTTTATTTTTGAGACAGAGAGAGAGACAGAGCATGAACGGGGGAGGAGCAGAGAGAGAGGGAGACACAGAATCGGAAACAGGCTCCAGGCTCTGAGCCATCAGCCCAGAGCCCGACGCGGGGCTCGAACTCACGGATCGCAAGATCGTGACCTGAGCTGAAGTCGGATGCTCAACCGACTGAGCCACCCAGGCGCCCCATTACCCGGCTTTTTAAATTTAGATTTAGGAAAGATAAATTGACAAGATGTGTTCCAGTGGTGCCTCTTGATATTCTGAAAGTAAGGGAAGTTTTTCTTAAAACTTTGGGTCTTAGGCACAGTTCTTTCCATGGTGCCAGTATTGTGTTCTGTGGGGCCAGATTGGGAGAATGGTGGAAAAGAACCAAAAGGCACCTTTTTCTTCCATTTTCTTCTTAGTGAGTGGGTTTTCCAGCATGTTGAGGAAGGAGAGAGTATTTTACCAGCATCAGTCAAGCTCTAAAATTGAAAAAGCTTCTCCTTTCTCTCAAAAAAAGTCCTTAATTCTGTTCTTTTACTCTTTCTTGGAAAATTAATGAGTCTTATCTCCTTCTACAGAAATTAGCCTGCTTGCCAGGTTCCCCAAAAACCAGACCATGGTATAATTAAGAAGATGCGTATGGTTGTATTTTGGCAAGTTAGAAGCTGAGATTCACGCTAAATAAATTAGAATTACTGTGGGGAAAATCAGACTGCTTTTTCCTGCCTTTGCAACTGTCACGTGGCAGATGAGGCTCATCTGATGCTGGATACTTCGCAGAACTAAATATGGCTGTTTTTCTTTTGAATGGTGTTAAATACCACTCATCCTCTGTTCGGTGGCCTATGCTGATTTCAGTGACTGCCCTTCCAGGGTGTTAATCTTTCTTTCCTATGAAGTAGCCTGAGTCCATTGAGCTTTCTGAAGCTTTAGGTCAAAATTAGAAAATACCTTATCTGTTTGCATTCGATCCTGTTTCACTGGGGACGATTCCCTTCCTTTTAATTTTGTGTCACAATACAATAATCCAGAGGAAGCTAAATATTTTTCTCGTCCTACCCATATAGATCGAGGAAAAAGATGAAAATATACTCAAGTCAGAAATCTTTTTGAAAAAGAAGGCTAACGGACTAGTATACTCTTTGCGGAATAAACAGAATGCTTTTTATTGCCTCAATTGGAATTGCTAGTATAACTCAAAGATAGCCCTATCACCTGTGAGAAATGAAGTCATTCTAAAGTCATGCTGTAATAATAAAGCATTGTAATATGTGGTAAACCATCCGCATGATCACAGTCCAATCCCCTTTAAGTAGATTTTGTACAGTATAAAAGAGCGAGCGTAACTAAAGGTATCTGAAAATGAGACTGTACATTAGCTCTAAAGTTGTAAATGCAAATAAGACTAAATCACCCAATAGTGTTACTTGCTTATGCTGTATTCAACATACTATATTTTTAAACTTTTCAAAACAGTGCATATTAAAAGTTGGAAGAGTCCTCAGAGACTGTTTTTTTCTCATGTAAAACTCAATCAGATATAAGTTTCTTCTCTAAAAAGGGCTCAGGGCTGGGAGTTTGGGAAGAAGGGTCATGTTTTAAGATTTGTTTTTTGCTAGTTAAACAGTGAAGGTGTAATATATTTGGAAGTAGTGAGAAACAGCATTAAAATAGTTTAGAATATAAATGTATCAAAATTATATGTTTCCTCCCTCAAATCTTATTTTTAATTTTATTATTTTTTGGTTTTTCCCTCAAATCCTATTCATGTCTATAAGAATGCAATATTTTAAAGTAGTTTTTTCAATCTGTAGGAATCAGTTACTATTAAGTTTTTGAGAGAGACAGAGAATGAGTGGGGGAAGGGTAGAGAGAGAGGGAGACACAGAATCTGAAGCTAGTGCCAGTCTCTGAGCTGTCAGCACAGAGCCCGATGCGGGGCTCGAACCGACAAACTGTGAGATCATGACCTGAACCGAAGTTGGACGCTTAACCAACTGAGCCACCCAGATGCCCCTGTCCTGGATGCAATTTAAATTTTAAAAGGCAACAAAATTTTTCTATAGCAGCAATAATTTCTCTCTCTCTTTCCCTCTCTCACATATAGATAATATATATGCATGTAATATAATTATACATAATAATATAATATAAAACAACAGAAACTATAAAATATGTAACACATTTAAAAAACCTATGTATATTCTTTTTTTTAATGTTTACTTATTTATTTTGAGAGAGAGGGTGGGAGGAAGGGAGAGAGAGAGAAAGCATGAGTGGGGGAGATATAGAGGGAGGGACAGAGAGAGAGGGGGACACAGGATCTGAAGCAGGCTCCAAGGTCTGAGCTGTCAGCACAGAGCGCAATGCGGGACTCAAACCCACGAACTGTGAGATCATGGCCTGAACCAAAGTTGGACACTTAACTGACTCAGCCACCCAGGCACACCAAGAGATCAGTTACTAAATATCACTGACTCTTCCTGTGATCTTTTAGATTATTTTATAAATAAGTGTATATATTTTGCAAGATTGCTCCACTAAAACTGGAAAATTGCCATTTCATATTAGTTTTTCTCTATTGAGGCTCTCCAGTAGAACTTTCCATCATGATGGGAATATTCACAATGGTGTTGAGCACCACAGCCTCTAGCCATGTGTAGCTGTTGAGCTGCTGAAATTACTGAGATTGAGTTTTAAATTTTATTTATTATTATTTTTTAAATTGCTTTTTTAAGTGTATTTGTTTTGAGAGAGAGAGAGAGAGAGAGAGAGAGAGAGAGCGCGCGCGCAAGGGAGGGACAAAGAGAGAGGAAAAGAGAAAATCCCAAGCAGGCTCTGCCCTGTCAGCACAGAGCCTGACTTGGGGCTGGAACTCAGGAACCATGAAATGGTTCATGACCTGAGCCGAAACCAAGAGTCAGACAGTTAATTGACTGAACACCCCTAATTTTATTTAATTATGGTCTTTCATGAGTTAGCCTTTATTATGTTTGACAAACCTCACCTTTTTTTTTTCATAGCTCTCAAGATATAGCAATTTGTCCTCATATTTTTTCCACATTTTTTTTCAGAGAAGCAGTGTGGGTGTATAATCAAAATAAAATGTCTGCCTTCATATTCGCGATTTTTATTATATAGCTAACATATTTCAGTCATCCCTGTAAACCTTAGTCGTGCAAAGTTATTTCAAGAGCATCCTTACTGTCACTTCAAATCCTCCTTTGAAGCCAGCGGTAGTGCCTGCAATACTTATGTCAGAAGCAAACCATTTGCTGTTGCCTGCGTTATCCAGTGTGCTTTCAATTCTTCTCAAAATAGGCTTTTGTAGGATAGGGATAAAAAGTGTGTGCGAAGGGAGCCTTGTTCTGTCAATGTCTCGAACCAGGAACACCTCACCAATAATGCAGTAAGAAAAAAGGAAGAAGCTGTCATAGGAAGCTTCAGAAGAATCACTCTCTGACAGGATATGGTGATGGGCATTGTTATGGCCTTGGGGATTGTACTATAAAGAGAGGGGAGAAGAAAACCTGTAGCGAGTCAATTTATTCAGGAACTTTGAAATGAATACCTAATAAGTGTCTTGTTAAAATTCATATAAACACAATTTTTTTCCAGATTCAACATAAATTCAAGAGATTTTGCCCCAGTTTTTGATTGTGATGTCTCTAGTACACACACACTTATGAATACGTTCAAGGAAGGAACTTTCGTATTCGACGAAATGATGGACTAGACGGGCCCAAACGTCACTTTCAATGTTAATACCAAGATCTCCAGGTTTAAAAGGAAGCCAAAGTACAAAGTGTGGAAATTACTGTATACTGAAATTCTGCTTCCATTCTTCCCAACACCTAACAGTAGATAACTTAAGTTATAGAATATAATTTTTTCTAAAGGATCTCCATATTTAAATTAGTCAAATTTCCACCAGTTAAAAAAAATAAATGATTGGGGGGAGGGGCGATTATTGCTGGCTTCCTAATATAATAGAAGTGGTAAAATTAAGTGAAAGAAAAATCTGTGGGAACAAAATGATCAACGAAGATATATGTGCATATAGCCCAATTGACATTTATGTGCTACTGATTTCCCTTAGTTACAGGAAACTGTGGTCTATGAGTCAGTGCAGTAATGAAGAATCCAATATACCCCAACTTCATCCCTGCCTCTTACACTCCTTCTTACACCTTCACTCCTTGTGGTCTGTACCTCTCTGTCTTTTGGCTGAACATCTAGCTTGGATTGTGTACACATTTGAATTTATTCCCTTTTATTTACCCTTAACTTTATTAACAAAGTTATAATAGTCCTGTAAAGTATTAGGAAGGAAAATAATTCCCATGGAGTTGAAACAAAAATAAAATTCAAAGAATATTCTCCATTTTTGAGAATCAATATTCGCTTTAAGTAGTTCAAGATGATGTTCAATAATCCTTATTTCATAGGTGATTTCAAAACTTGCCATCTAAAAATAAAGGCTATCCTTCACTTCTTTCTGGTAAAAAAGAGAACATATCAACCATATCCACTAGCAATAAACAGATGCCTGGAGAATGAGAAAATTACTATTCTAGGTATACAGTTTTATACAGTATATTAGAAATCAAAATATTGATTTTTTTCAAATTTATCATATCAACTATATTCACTGGCAATAATGAGATACCCAGAGAATGAGAAAATTATTACTCTATGTATACAATTTTATACAATATATTAGAAATCAAAATTTTGATTTTTTTTTCAAATTTATGGAATTGAGAAGCTCTTTAAATTTACTGTTTGTACTCATCATGCATATAGCTGCAGAGTGTATTCTAAACTCCATGCTACAAATTACTAATGAAAACGATGTACAAAATATAGCTCAGTTAAACGTACCGACAAGAAAATGTGACCAGTTCTGTTTAAGTCCACACTCAAGCATCCGCATCTTCTAAAACTTGGAAGTTTAAATAGACCCTCCAGAGGGTGTCTGGGTGGCTCAGTCGGTTGAGCGTCAGACTTTGGCTCAGGTCATGATCTCACAACTCCTGGATTCGGGCCTGTGGGGCTCTGTGCTGACAGCTCGGAGCCTGGAGCCTGCTTGGGATTCTGTGTCTCCCTCTCTCTCTGCCCCTAACCCACTTGCATTCTGTCTCTGTCTCTCTCAAAAATAAATAAACATTAAAAAAAAAAGATTTTAAATACACCCTCCAAGGGAGTCTGGCATTTTGTTTTATCCTCAAACAACCCCGTTTGTTTTTATATCACAGTGTTGTTACAAAGATAAAAGGATGGATATGTGCGAAGTGTTTAGAAGAGTGCCTGATACATATTAGGTGACATATAGCATTTGATTGTTATAATTTTCTTTGGAATTGTGCTAGAAGGCTTCATACAAACGGTTTCTATTTTGAAGTTCCTGTTCTACCAGATGGAAAACATGATTAAATTGTAGCTGCATTGCAAATATTGAAGGTACAAAAATAACACTTTTTTTTTCCAGTCCAATAGGTAATGCAATGCACAGGAAGTTAAGTGACTTTTCCACTTTTTTTAAATCTCTTCATAGTTCTAAATTAATTTATCATGGTAAATTTTAATGGATTAGGTAAAAATCATGCTCTGTCTATTGATGTTTTAATGTTTTTTTTTAAATTTTTAATTTTATTTTTTGAGAGACAGAATGCAAGCAGGGGAGAGGCAGAGAGAGAGAGGGAGACAGAATCCAAAGCAGGCTCTAGGCTCTGAGCTGTCAGCACAGAGCCCAATGCAGGGCTCGAACCCACTAACAGTGAGATCTTGATGTGAGCTGAAGTCTGACGCTCAACTGACTGAGTCACCCAGGTGCCCCTCAATTGATGTTTTAAATATTAAGCCAAAACAAAAATATAGGTAAGTGGACTGGTACTTTGTAAAAGTAAATAGAGGATATAAATAATAAAGAGATTCTTCAAAGAGGTTAGTAATTCTCTCCCAACCCTTTCTTCTCCAATTACAGAATTTACTTGATTCTTGGTTCCTCAACTGATGATGGGGTTATGTTCCAATAAGCCCATCATAAGTTGAAAATATTATAAATCAAAAGTGTATTTAATATGCCTAATATACTGAACATTATCGTTTAAACATGTTCAGAGCACTACGTTAGCATACAGTTGGGCAACATCATCTAACGCAAAGCCTACTTATAATAGAGTGTTGAATATACTATGTGATTTATTGAATGCCATACCAGAAGTGAAAACCAGAATGGTTTTGTGAATACAGAAGGTGTCTACGTGTATCAGTGTCCATCCTTGTGATCAGGTGCCTGCCTGGGAGCTGCCACTCTCAGTGCCATTGCCCGGCATTGTGATACAGGATCAGACCGCGTATTACTAGCCTGGGAAAAGAGCAAAATTCAAAATTCGAAGTACTGTTTCCATTGAATGCATATCACTTTTGCACCATCATAACGTTGAAAACTTGTAAGTCAAACCACCGTAAGTCAGGGACCGTCTGTGGTGGTATGACACTGTTTTAATCTCTATTTCCCTTATGGCTCATAATGTTTTTTCTTTATCAATTTTTTTGCCATCTGTATCTCTTTTTCAGTAATGTGTTCAAAATGTTTTCCCCGTGTTGGGATTTTATTTGGTATTTCATTCCTGAGTTGGAAGAATTCTTTATACATTAAGGATCCAAGTCCTTTATCAGAATATATTTTATGAATATGTTCTTCTCTTCGGTAGCTTATCTTTTCATTTTTTCAGGAGTGTATTTTGAAAAGCAAGATATTTTAATTTTTTTTTCTTTTCTAATTAGTGTTTTTTGTCTTATCAAAATATTTGTTTAACTCATGGTCACAAATATAGGCGATCATGTATTTCTGCTAATATATATAGATATATGTATATCTATCTATCTAGATAGATGTGTATATATATCTATATATGTATGTATATATATCTAGATATATATATGTATATCTATATAGAGAGAGTTTTAGGTTTTATGTTTATTTCTATGATCCATTTCAAATTAATTTTTTATGTCGTGTCACAATTCATTTTGTGCTCATACTATCCATTTCCCATTGAATTACATTGGCACTTATGCCTACTGAGTATATATTTATGGATCTATTAATGTTCGATCTACTTCTGCATTCTCTAACCTATTTCTCTGATTCACGGGTTATTCAAAACTGTCTTGATTTTTGAATAGTGAAATCAGCTAGTGTGAGTCTCCTGGTTTTGTTCTTTTTTAGAACTGTATTAATCTAGTCATTTACCTTTAACATTCAATGTGAATTTTTCAAACCAGTATCTTTGTTTCTATAGAAAACACTGTGGTTATAATTGGGATTGCATTTAAATTATTAATCAAATTGAGAAAAATTGACATATTAACATTGAGTATTCTGACTTATGGAATTAGTATAAATCTTCATTTGTGGTGGTATCTTTTTTCTCTTTCATTTAAAGTTTGCAGCATACAAATCTTACACATATTTTGTTAAATGTGTCTTGTTTTTAATGTTTATTTATTTTTGAGAGAGAGAGACAGAGATAGAGCACGAGCAGGGGAGGGGCAGAGAGAGAGGGAGAAACAGAATCTAAAGCAGGCTCCAGGCTCAGAACTGTCAGCACAGAGCCCGACTCCGGGCTCGAACCCACGAGCCGTAAGATCATGTCATGAGCCGTGGTCAGACACAACTGACTGAGCCACCCAGGCGCCCCTGTTAAATGTATCTTTAAGAATTTCATGATTTTCATGCTTTAATAAAAAGTTTTTTATATAGTTTAATTTCCAGTTTATTACTAGACTATATAAATACAATTGATTTTTATACATTGACCTTTAATCATGGGGCATTGCTAAACCCATTTATAACCTTAATGCTTTGAATATCACTAATTCGGTCTTCTATATTTTTACTCATATTTTCTTTTTTTCTATGCATTAATGAGAGTGGAGTCTGTGATTATTGTTGTGATTTTATTAATTTCTCCTTTTTTTGTCATTTTTTTTCCCTTCATGAATTTTGAAACTCTAAGGTGTGTACACCTTTAGGTGTACCTTAGGAGTTTTGTCTTCTGAATGAATTGAGTCATTTTTCATTACCTTGATCTCTGGCATTATTACGTGTTCTGAATTTTACTAGATCTGATATTAATACAGCTACTCCACATTTCATTAGTTTAGTGTTTGCATGACATGTATTTTTTCAACATTTTACTTTTATCTATTTTCATTTTATTTTATTTTATTTTATTTTTTGAGGAACAGAGTGCATGAAAGTTGGGGAGAGAGGCAGAGGTAGAGAGAGAGAATCTTAAGCAGGCTCCATGCTCAGCAATGAGCCCTACTCAGGGCTCCAACCCATGAGTGGTATCATGACCTGTGACAAAATCAAGAGTCAAATGCTCAACTGATTGAGCCACCCAGGTGTCCCTTACCTATTTATAGCATTATATTTATTGTGTGTTTCTTGTAGACATATCATCTAATTTTTTAAAATCCTATATGACCATATCTGCCTTTTAACTGGCATGTTTGGATGATTTACTCTTAATTATATGGTTGAACTTAACCAGCTGGCTAGCTGTTTTATTTAGTGATATGTTCAAATATATGATGTTGATATTAAAAATTCTTTAAGCCTTGGGGCGCCTGGGTGGCTCAGTCGGTTAAGCAGCCGACTTCGGCTCAGGTCATGATCTTGCGGTCCGTGAGTTCGAGCCCCGCGTCAGGCTCTGTGCTGACAGCTCAGAGCCTGGAGCCTGTTTCAGATTCTGTGTCTCCCTCTCCCTGACCCTCCCCTGTTCATGCTCTGTCTCTCCCTGTCTCAAAAATAAATAAAAAAATGTTAAAAGTTTAAAAAAAATTCTTTAATCCTCAAAATGTCATGCTCTTAAGAATTAGAGTATAGTGGTATCTGGGTGGCTCCATTGGTTAAGCATCTGACTGTAGCTTTCGGCTCAGGTCATGATCTCACAGTTTGTGGGATCGAGCCTCGCATTGGGCTCTGCACTGACTGTGTAGAGCCTGATTGGGATTCTCTCTTACTCCCTCTCACTCTGCCTCTGTCTCTGTCCCTCCTCCACTCATGCTCTCTCTCTCTCTCTCTCAAAATAAATAAACTTTAAACAAAAATAATTAGAACATGAAAATTAAAAAAAAAGAATTAGAGCATAAATCATCTGTATCATTCTTTAATTAGTTATCATAAATTATTCTCAAGTCACCTATTTGTATTATGTCCATGATAAATTATAATATACATAATTGTTCTTTTCAGTAATAACATTTTGAATTAATTTTAAGAGTAACTAAAGCATCTTCCTTTTTCAATAATAATTATGAATTTCTTTTTTAGGTTATTTTCAGATTTGCAAAAGTAGATGATCTATCGCCAAATCTATATACCTTTAGTTAGAATGGATTCACTCAGCACAGTCATTTCAGTTTACCAAGGTATATACATGGACAGCCCAAATGAAAACTATCCAAATGGCCTTATTTTATTTCCTTTGTTCAGGCTTTAGTGCAAATAGAAGAGTAATCATAAGATATCAGAGAATATTTGCTCTGAGAATGCTTTGCCTTTCAAATCAAATAGTATGGCTAAAGGAGGAAAACTGTTCATTCTTCTTCTCGATTGTCTACTTTTCAATTGTCTTTCGAGCTCCTCTTTCTGTTTTCCCTGTCATTTTATTTCAGGGTTTCTCAAGCTAAGGACCTACATTTTATGTTATAATACTCTTATATGTTATAATGTAGCGATTCTTTTTTATTTACTTTGAGAGAGATAATGAGAATGGAGTGGGGAGAGGAAGAGAGCGAGGGAGAGGAAGTAAGAGAGAATCCCAGACAGGATGTGCACTGTCAGCACAAAGCTTGATGAGGGGCTCCATCCCACTATCTGTCAGATCATGATCAGAACCAAAATCAAGAGTCAGATGCTTAACCTACTGAGCCATCCAGGTGCCTCGCAACTGTTTCCTAATAGTGTGAATGTATGTTGATTATTTTCTAAAATTACATATCCATACTCTGCATAATCTGAAAAAAACAGCCTTGGAAGTGTATACTACTGTGTGATTTTCATGTTTCATTTTTTAAGAACGCCACTTCAATCATTATACAACAATGTGAAAGTAATAGAGACAATGGATTTAGAAATTATGAATGAAGTGAAGGCCAAATAACAATTTAGCACTCTGTAGCAATGAGTTGAGCAGTGTTTGTAAAAGATAATACTCATAAGAGAATTACCATCACAGTGAATATGATACTATTTCCATGAAAACTGAAAAGCATTGCTTCATCATAATCAGAATTATATTGAAATTGCAAATAATATTTTCATTACAGAAAAATAACATCATCTATTTCATTTAGTTAATTAAAATCAGATATCATTAATTTCTACATTATTGGCTTCTAGCATTTGTGTTTAACTGTAATTTTTGTTTTATATTTTATGAGCTTATAAGCATAATGAGCTTGTATATTTTGTATATTTAAGTGGCATTATAATAAATATGAAAAATAGTATAATATTTTCCTGTAAATGATACTGTATGCAGGCAAGGTCGAAGCGCAATCAGTTGGTAGCTTCCCTGAAATAAAAAAAAATAAAGTAAATAAACACGTAAAAATAATTAGCATCGATAAAAGAAATGAAGTGCAAAAAAATAATAAAAATAGGCATAGTTTTGTCTGTTTAGTTCAGTCCTTATATATCCACCATTCCTTTCTTCCAAAAATTGTATCCTTAACCGTCCTATCCATGTGGGAAATATGAGGTTCCCACAAAACATATTCTGGTGACATTAGATTGATCTAAAGACGGTAACCTTATCCAAGTAAGGCAAATGAATTCCTTCTCTAGGAGTTTTATATGTAAGATCTAATAAGAGTTGACTAGTCTCTCAAGTGCTGAAGATATTATAAGCCAGCCATTGTTAGTGGCTGTATTTTATACTGTGCAGAGGAAGGAGTTCAGCAAAAAAGGGAAAGTTGAGAGAAAGAGAGAAACAGAGAGAGGAGAGACAGGAGAGAGAAAATAAGAAGTCAACACTCAGAAAAGCACACATTGTTGATAAAAATCCAGATGTTTTTGAGTTCCTGTTCTCAGTGGTTACCTATATGACAATTCCATCCTCCCTGCAGCATGATCATTTAACATATCTTTGTGACTCCAAGAACTAACATAGTATCCTTTCTTGAATTTCCTTTCATTTGTAGAGCAGGCGGAGCTGGGTTTCTGTCACTTGAAACCAAAACTGTGTGTATCTCCACCTTTAACAGTAAGAATTTCCAGGGTTAGCCACAGAATATGAATTTCTATGTTAACTGGAAACTGACCTTGCTTCATAAAGCCCCTTGTGTTCGGATGTGACATTTGTTTTCTAGTGGGGTCCAATATTCTTTAAGGTTTCAGTCAATCCAAATGCTTCCTTTATCAGAGGGAAAAAAGTATTGATCACCAGGCGTTATAATGCCATAAATTAGCAACATATTATTAAAATAACCTAACTTATACTTTAGCCATTAATTAATCACTTGATTTATATATTTTTAAATTATCGTAAAGTATACTTAACATGAAATTAAAAATGTTAACCATCTTTAAGTGTGCAGTTCAATGGCGTTAAGTACATTAATATCGTTGTGCAACCATTTCCACAACCGTTTTCACTTTGCAAAACTGAAATAAATAGTAACCTCATTTATTTAAATAATAACCATTAAATAATAACTTCCTGTTTTTCCTTCTGCCAGTTCCTAACCACTCCCATTCTACTTCCTGTCTCTGTGAATTTGACTACTCTAGGGATCTCATGTAAGTGGAATAATACAGTATTTTTCCTTTTGTGACTGGGTTATTTCACTTAGTAGAATATCTTCACACTTCTTCCATGTTAGAATTTCCTTCCATTTTAAGGCTGAATAATATTCCACTATATGTCTGTTACCACATTTTGTTTACTCATTCATCTGTCAATAAGATTGACAGGTTTCTTCCATCTTTTGGCTATTTTATTTTATTTTTAATATATTTATTTTGAGAAAGAGAGAGAGAGGGAGGGGCAGAGAAAATCTCCCCCACAGGCTTGTGCTGTCAGTGCAGAGCCTGAGGTGGGACTCAAATCCACAACCACGAGATCATGACCTCAGCCAAAAGCAAGAGTCAGATGCTCGATTGAATGAGCCGCTCAGGTGTCCCATTTTGGTTGTTTTAAATGACGCTGCTATGAACATGCGTGTATAGATATCTGTTCAAGCCTCTGCTTTCAGTTCTTTTAAATATATGTCTAGAAGTGGATTTGCTAGGTTATATGGTAATTCTATCTTTATTTATTTTAGGAATAACCATACTGGTTTTTTCCACTGTGGCTGTACCATTTTATATTCCTTCCAGAAATGCACAAGAATTCCAGTTCCTCTACATCCTCACTGAAACTTGTTATTTTCTGTTTCTTTAATAATAGGCATTCCAATGGATGTGAAATAGTAGTCCTTTCTTTTCTCTTGCTTCCCGCCCCCCCCCCCGCCCCCGCCACCTTACGCTGTTAGCAGGAAAAACAATTCTATTTGAGGAAGGCAGTGGCAACATTTTGAAATGTGAGGTGAGCCTTTTTTTAATGGTAAAATCTACCACAGGCTAACAGTGGTATATAAGGGTACAGATGAAATGTTTTAAACCCATAGAGATTTGGAATCGTAAAGAAAATTGCCCCTTTGTCCAATTTAATCATTCGTTTGACTGTAATTCTATTTATAGGCTTCCAAAACAGTGGATAAAACTGCTTTACTTAGTAAAAATGCTGGTTAATTAAATGGAGAAAAAAATAGAATGAAGTCTGTTTAGGTAAATATCATAAGAATTGCTTATCCCTTATAACCTGTACATATAAACAGCCTCTGCCAATAAATTTGCATCGAACCCAACCTTTCCCTTCCCATGTCATGAACTCCTGGACTGTGAGTCTTTTCATGTACCCATGGCAACATGTCCATACCTCATTTCAGGTACTTTTCTAATATTAGAGACAGAGGACAGAACTCCAAATGATCACATCTTGAAAGAGAGAAGTCTTAACTTTATAGTGGTTTAGGGCCAGAAAATTTCAGTGACCTGAACAATGTAAGAATTTGAAAAAAAAAAAACCCATAATATCAAAGAAGAGTAAAGGGCCCATCATTATTACAGCCACATTTTGGGCTAAAGATGCTTTTGTGGACCGCACAGTAAATCTAATCATAATTTCTGTAAGAAAGTATAACCGAAGTTTCAAAATGACCAACCTGTGAGCATGTTCATGAAACATAATTTAGTTATATATGAAGAGTTCCTACTTCACAACGTGTGCATTTATTTTCAAATTTTATAAAGAACACAGCTAACATAGTTGTTTGGTGAAATCAGACTACTTGATCAATATAGTTCCACATTCATACAGCATAAATGTGATTTAGCTTCGAGATTCTGTTTAGTTTTCAATCCTCTGAGAGTTTTATTACATGGCCACTTCTGTAATGACTGTAAATATTCAACATTCTGGGTATGACAAACACGTCTTGGGGCTGTAAACTATCATGTTCAATTAGATGGCTCCTCTCCTGGGAATACGGTGCATGTGAGTATGCATTTGAACAGATAGCCTTAGTGAGGAAGAATTTATTTTAGAAATTAAAAGCTATTTAAAATAGTTTCCAGGTTTACAGCTTTTTAAATTGCCATATTTATCTAAATTCAGTTTCGTCAATAAATAATTAATTTCAAGAAGCGTTAGGGGAGAATAAAAAATGGATGCAGCTGAACTGATTGCCCAGCAAGAAGATGAAAATATCTTGGAAAACACAAATGTCTAGTTTTCAACTGAAGATAATTTTTTTTTTAATTTTTTTTTCAACGTTTATTTATTTTTTTTGGGACAGAGAGAGACAGAGCATGAACGGGGAAGGGGCAGAGAGAGAGGGAGACACAGAATCGGAAACAGGCTCCAGGCTCTGAGCCATCAACCCAGAGCCTGACGCGGGGCTCGAACTCACAGACCGCGAGATCGTGACCTGGCTGAAGTCGGACGCTTAACCGACTGCGCCACCCAGGCGCCCCTGAAGATAATTTTTTAATACAATGAGGGAGGAATAAATATCTTGGGAATTTTCTGTTACAAAGCAGGCATCTTTAATGCCAGTATGTTTTAAAATATGTCAGCTAAACCCTGAAATTTATCTTATTTTTCTTCCATTTTTTTTTTTTAACTTAACAGTCCATCAAATGAAGAAACCATTGGTATTCAGTGGGTAACTTAAAACCAAGATTTTTAAAATGGAGATTTTCAGCTCACTGGAACAATTAATAATGCAGTACTATGAAGCGATAATTTTTCAACAATTCATTCATAAGGATGAAAGTTTGTATTAAGAAATTTAAAATGTATTAATCTTAATAGTGTAAAAGAGAATCTTTTGTTTCCATATAGTAAAATCATACCGGTTTTCCGTGTTGTTAGCAGGTAAGGTCATTTTTAGGTTCGACTGCGTTTTTTAACAATTACTGAAAAATAGGAAAGTAATGATAAAATTAATCATGCAAATATTCAGAATTCTGTGTTAAGGAAATTGCTATCTAGAATCATAGTGAGGAAGGTCATGGGATTTTGAGTACTTGTAGTGGTGACTTTTTATATAAAAATTCTTGATGTATTTTTTTATTGATGGTGCTATATAGTAAAGTACAGTTAGTAAAACAATAAAATTTAAAAAGTCAATATATTTCAGAAACACATTGCCTTTTTTATCCTTCCTTAATAATATTTTTCCTTGAAATGGTTGAGTTATAAATGTTTACCTCTTGAAACATATAATACTGATATGAATCAAGACAGAAGCCCTAAGTGCTCCAAAAGATAGGAATCAGGCAGGCATGAGATCAAAAGTGACCATTGGTCTAGTAATATGTCTCTAGTGGGTAGGAGGTGAAGAAGGCTGTCCTGGGGGTCATAGGGCTGACATGTCAGTAACAGTACGATAGGATCACAGGTTAAGAAGTCCATTAATGGGGGAAAAAGAAAAAAAAAAACAAGAATGAAGTCCATTAATGCGGACCAGGTGGATGTCACAGATGGTGGGAAGGCTGACATGAGGAGAGGGGTATTAATAAATCGATCTATGCAAAAATGACTCAGATTCATGAATCACAGTGTTCCAAAGAGATTATTTTATGAATGAGAACACATGAGGGAGCTGAAGCATTAGAAAAAACTGTGGCTTAGGTCAAGGATGAATGCTATCCAGAGAGGCCCAAAGTTTGAAGTTTGTTTAGAATATTAGAAAGTAATCCAATAATAGTTTGCCTTTTCTTGATATTTCAGTAATAATATATTGAGGAAGTCTCCAGGTTAAAGAATGAACTCATGAAATAGTTCTTGAGTGTGAGATAGTGATGTTCCTGAGGAGGTGATGGTAGGTGATGCACAAAGATACTGGGTGAAGAACCCATGTGTACTATGAAGACAAAAAGTGGCCATAGTAACAGATTGCCTCCAAATGTGCCTAATCAGTCAAGCCCTGACAGTCACAATGTTCTCACTTCTGGCCATACCGCTCAGTGGGTTTGCTGCTTCTTTCTATGCTATGACTTCCCCCCACACACATCACTTTTATTTAATATGTACTACATGCATTTGATGCAAGTAGGGAAAAGGTTTATGAATCTGTGCATTGGAGACAAGACAGCTGGCATTGTTGCCAAACATGCACTAATTCAACTGGGATGTGGCTTAAAGTTCTGTATTCTTCATGGTTTCCATGAAAAGAAGTGGCAGAAGCAGAAATGTGTACAGATCCCAGAGCATTCTTTGCATTCTTTCTTTGGCCTTTTCTGCATGTGATATTACTGCTGATATTATGCTAAAGTCTTCAATAATTCTATAATGAAAGGCAGATGACTGTATTTCCTTCCGGTAGTTTTGATCTTTTTAATTTCTGTACTTCATTACACATCTGATTTTGGCAACTTCTGACTGAATGGCACTAAATGTTTTATTACTCTTATCTGTATCCATGGGGCCCTCTGCAAATTGTCTTTGTAACTGTTTTATCTTCTGTTCTTATGTCATTTTTCTGTCACTCTCAATGGCCATTGTGGTCCTTTATCTCAGCTCCTCGGTGTAAGATCTAGAACTGAAACCACAAGGCCTTGCTTAGTATTCCTACTTTGAAAAAATAAAAAGATCAAGAGCACATGCTGAATCACAAAGTGATATCATGTTATTTGATGTAGTTTTTAGTAATGTAATCTCAAAATTAAGATGCCCATCACAGTGTGGTAAAATGACAGACTTGACTGGAAGAATTCTCAGACATTAGAAGAAGTACTCATATGGTTTGATCTTATTATCTCAGTTTTGTAGTTGATTAATCATTAAACAGAAAGCAGTAAAAGCAGATAATCAAATACTAAATTGTGCGTTTTTCAGGCTGGGTCAGAAGAAATTCCTCAAAGCAAATGCTACTTAAATAAGATACTTAAGAGAGTCAAAAGATAACATGACTTGAATAGGCAAAGACGGATGCACTGGTTTTCCCTGAGGAAAAGAATAGTTGGAGGAAGGAAATATTGTTGGAAATAATAAGGGAAAAAAAGAGGACACTGAAGGGGAAAAAAAGGCCGGTCTGATGGTGAGGGGTCCATATAGAAGAGTAGTGGTAAATACACATGGAAATGTAGAACAGAATTTGATTATGGAGACCTTTGACTGGGCCTCCAGGTTTAGATGTAATGGGATGAGCATTTAAAGGCCAATGCAAAAAGTTTTTGGAGAGGAAATGGCATATTGAAATCAAGCTTTTAAGAAGATTTTCCTGAATTTACAAGACAGATATATTTTGATGGAAATAGGACCACAAAGGAGCCCATCTAAAAGTTGTGTATAAGAATAGCCACATAACAGGGCTCCTCGGTGGCTCAGTTGGTTGAGATCAACTCTTGATTTTGGCTCAGGTTATGATCTCATGGTCATGACATGGATCCCGTGTTGAAACTTGTGTTGAGCCCCACATTGGGCTCTTTGCTGAGCTTGGAGCCTGCTATGGACTTTCCCTCTCCATCTCTCTGCCCGTCCCCTGCTTGTGTCCGCACTCTCTCTCTCTCTCAAGATAAATAAAGATTAAAAAAAAAAGAATAGCCACATGAACTTTATTCATGATAGTCAATAACATGGAAAAAAATCCAAATGCTCACCCAATAGGAAAAGGGATAAAATAATTGTATATTCATATAGTGAGATATTATTTAGTAATAAAAAAAGGCCAATCTACCACTACTGAAAATTATCCTGGTTGAATCCCACAGACACTATATTGTGAGACATAAATCGTATATTAGTACACATGATTTAGTTTATATGAAATTCAAAGCAAAGCTAATTGACTATAAGAGAAGTCAAAATAGTGATTTCCTCAGATGAGGTAGGTGAGAATTGACTAGAAAGGAATATGAGGGAAACTTCTGAATATAGTAACCATTTTATGTCTTGATCAAAACTGTGGCTAAATGGATATATACATATGTAAATGTTTATCGATTTGTATACTTAAGGTCAGTGTACTTTATGCATTAAATATGGTTTACTCAAAAACATTAAAGAAACTTATTATTTTGGAGAATGTATAGATGAAAGCTATGATACCAATAGAAGTATAAGCTAGGAGGTAAAATTGTCACATCTAGAGAAGAGATGATGGTGATTTTTGTGAATATGGTGATTTTTGTGACCAGTAGATATATTGAAGATGGAGGGAAATTGAAGTTTTGATAAATAATTTAAAAGTAAAATCACTGGGATGGTTTGGATATGGAAAGTATGAAGGAAGTATGATGAAACTCAAGTTTCTGTGAATATATGGGTACATTCAATAGAAAATAGTGATGGCTGGTATGGGGAAAGTATGGCAAGAGGAAGATAGTTATCAAGAATCTAGCATGAGTACCTGGATGGATGAGCTGGGAAATACTGGAGAATAAATATATTTAGACTAGAGATGGAGGCAGGAGGGATTTGATTAAGAGTTCAATTGTGAACATGTTAAATTTGAGGTGTCTCTGAGGCAGGCAAGTGAATATATCACATAATCATTTGGACACATTGGCTGGGACCTCATGATAGAGGCTTAGGCCGGAGAAATACCAGCACGTAGAAAGTATTTATCAATGAGTTTTTCCAGAAAAGGGGCCTAGAAAAGAGCATCTAGCTCTCTGTCTCTAGTGACTTCAATATTTAAAAGTAAGAGAAAGAGGAGGAGGAAGGTCCCCCCCCCCCAAATTCCCTAAATTGTACTGGCCAGAGGACAGGAGAAAAATCAAGAATGTATAGCAAAACAGAGGCCAAGAGAAGAGAGGGTTTCCAAAAGAACAAGAAGTAAATTGTGTTGAATACTTTTGGCAGGTTTTATTTAATATGAAGGAAAACATCGGCTACTTTAGTAAGAAAGACTTCAGTGCTATGATGGGAGCAGAAGTCAGACTGGAGGGATAAGAAAAGTGAAGGAGAATTAAGGCAATAGCCAACCCTAAAGGAATTTTACAGCGTAAGAGCCATGTCTGGGTAAGGCCATAACTGCAGTGGGTCAGGGAGTCAAGGAACAAATACTTTTCATTGTTGTTTTTTTTTTTCCTTCTGTATTGTGCTTGAAGTTGTGAGATACGAGAGCATGTTTGAATTTTGGTGGAAATAACTGACTTGAGAGGAAAAGATACAAAAGACACAGATGATATGATTGACTTGAATAAAACAAAACAAAATGGTTATTTTATTGGGGTGGAATTTTCTAGGACAGGACTATAAGTCAGCTAAGTCACATTATTTTTTCAGGTGTTATTTTACCAGGCAAAAGACAAACTATGTGGAAAGTAGTAACTTCTCTTTAGTACTGGGGATAGGCTAGCACCTAGAGCATAAATTTTAATCCTTGGTCTAATTATCAGGAAAGGATCATGGATTTGGATTTTAATTTTCCAAATTCTATTTAAGTATGTATCTACTTTGCAACAACAACAAAATTGTCTTTATACCTTTTAGCTTAAATCATTTTGTGGATTCAAAAGCAACTAAAATAGAATCATAATTAACCAAACACCTACTTTTCCTATGATCCCATAATTGCTAAAATTCACTATGTTACCTTTGGTTGCTTTGTAATATTTCATGTTGTTAAAGGCTCAAGAACCTTTTAAGTGCTTTAGTTTAATGTATAGATGCAGAGGCATGCAGTAATTGCCTTCAAATAATTATCTTATCCCAATTTTAACAGAAAAATGTATAATATGTAATTTCCTTTTACTTCCTGTAGCTATTTTTTTTTCCTCCTCTACCCTGATCAGGCTTCTGCCTCTGATCTCAAATTGACCTAAAATAGGAGTAACTAGAGGACAAAAAAGAAAGGAAGGAAGGAAGGAAGGAAGGAAGGAAGCAAGAAAGAAAGAAAGAAAGAAAGAAAGAAAGAAAGAAAGAAAAGAAAAGAAAGAAAGAAAAGAAAAGAAAAGAAAAGAAAGAAAGGAAGAAGAGAAAGAAATCATGGCACAAAGATAGCACATGGAAGAATGTAAAAGTAATGAAAAAAATGCCTCTGCCTAATAAATAATCATCATCTTACCTTTAAGATGAAAAATTTTTTTTTAATTTTTATTTATTTTAGAGAAAGAGAGAAAGCACAAATAGGGGAGGGGCAAAGAAAGAGGGAGACACAGAATCAGAAGCAGGCTCCAGGCTCTGAGCGGTCAGCACAGAGTGGGATGTGGGGCTCGAACTCAGGAACCGCGAGATCATGACCCGAGCTAAAGTTGGACGCTTAAGTGACTGAGCCACCCAGGTGCCCCTAAGATGAAAATAATTAAAGAACAACTTCTACGTAATGAAACCTACTAGGTATAACTTGCTAAAACGCAGTGGTCTTTTATGGTTCGTTGGATGAATCCCTTTTCTGATCATCCTTTGGTAATGTAGAGCATTGTTTATGTTTTGTGTTAATATGTTCCTCTTCTGACTTTACCCTGTTGATTTACACAAGTAGCCAGTAGAATAGGAGCTATGTGAGGGAACTGGGGGAAGAGTTCAGTAAATGCCAGTAATATATTAATCTTTGACATGGGAAAGCGTTTTGCTCGGTGCCTCCAATCATTTTAGTTGCCTCTCCAGGTTTCCACATTTAGGCATTCACTCTGGAAACAAACCAAATAATTTATTTATTTAAAGAAAGGGAAGATCTGTACTTTTGAGCAATCTGAGTGGTCCTGTGATGTTTACTTCACCTCATATTCACCCTGTTGTTGAGGGAGGGATTCTCCCCATAGGGTTATGAGGCTGGTTGAAAACACAACATCCAACACTGGACAGGTGAGATCACCAGTTGTTTTCTACTCATATGCACTCACCGCCTCTGGGAAGAAGATACCGCATGCCGTGTAGGGTCACATGGGAGTTGCACTCTGGAACAGAGTGGTTGACCCCAGAAGCTGTGGGAGGTAGGCTTTGTAGTATAAAGAGGATGGGGTTCCTCCTTCCCCTGGAAGGATGTGATTGGCTTGTTTAACTAAGTTTCATGGGCTGGCTGTGTCATGAAACCCTATACTCAGGGATAAAAAAGAACTGTGCCTGGTCCCTTCTTAAAAACCTTAAGAAGGTTGTTTTGCTAGAGGATCTTACCCACTGGAGTGGAGTGGGAAGGGAAATGAAGTCAGGCCGCTTGAGACTATCCCAGTTTCACCAGATGTCAAGAGAGCACATAATATTGGATCTTAATTTTATGCCTTATACCACACATGACAACATAGGATAGCAAGTAAAGCCCGGGAATATGACAGGGAGTCAAACTCAGAAGTAGTCAAGAGCCCAGCTGAGTGTTCCTACATATACGTTTAAAAGTGAATAGTCATGAATTTATGGCTAATGGTTATGAAAAGAGTTGAACCAAATTCTAACCTCCCAGAAATATTAAGATTTTTCTTGTGTCGTATTAGAAGCTAGCATCAATATAATTATACAAGGCTTGCCCAAAGAAAATAAACTTCCACCTACAGCTGTTTTTTTTTTATTTTCAGTACATTGTTTTGAATGGGTTGTGGTGAAAAGTTATCTGTGTGGCTGTAATTGATTTTATGTTGAAATTTCTGCTCTTTTGTTAAAATGATAAATTATTTGTTTAGGATAGGATAGTTGGTAAGATTTCATTAGCCAAATAAATGAAATTAATTTACAATCCAACTGTATTTCCCTCCTGATACGTTGAATGGCCAGGTCTTTCTAGGTAGCCTGCACACCAGCCTAAGCTATATAGCTCTAAAATCACTTGGTTAGTAATTAGGTATTTATCTGATGCTTGCTGAAAAGGCAGGAGACAGTTATCTGACACAATTATCTTTGAAAATTGAATCCTCCATTTCTGGTCCTGCTGAGGACATTCACGGGAACACTGAATGCTTTAGAGCTAAATGCCTTTCAAAAACCCTTGCCTTCTAGAATGCGTGCAACACAATTGCCAGTCACAGAATTTTTCCCCATCTTTCATGCAAAGCCTTTTGTGGGTGAATCTTTTTGTTATATGTCTTTGTGCATGTTGACATATTAAAATTGGCTTTGACCTGCTCTTCTGCTACTTTATGAATGTCTTTCTTGCTATAGCATTACTAATAGCCAGCTGAAATCTAATGCTTGCTCCTTTTATCCCTTCTCTGCCACTGTATCTTCATAAACTAACCCAACACAAGTGAAGACAATTGCTCAGATTAACTGGGCTGTGTGTGCATTGGGGGTAATGATATTTCCAGAGCTATTTGCTCTTAAGCAATCTAAAAATTTGCAGCTCATTTAAGTATTAATGTGTAATCTACTCACAGCTTAGAAATTAATATCAAGGCTTAATATGAATAGTTGTAAAAAACAGAGTTATTTAGATACTTCAAAAGTCAAACCTGAAGTAATAGATTTTAATTTAAATGCCACATCCATTTAAAAATGATGCTGTGACTCATCTCCCAATAGAATTGAGCTAATTTTAGGTTTCCATACACATTCAAGGCAGTGTCTTTGAAATTAATTTGTTTAGAAAATAAAAACAAATAAGAAAAAGTGAGTATATTTTGCTCTTTTTCATATTGTTAAGTACAATGTTTCTATAAGCGTTTTGTCTTTATCCACCATGATTTTTTGCCTAATGTAATGGCAGACTTCATAGACATATGGACTTCATGAATATAATAGCTTTTGTGTTTGCATTTCCTATTTCTCTGTAAGTACATTAGTTTAGATGCATATCATTGTGCTCATATTACTGTGTTCATTTATCCATCCATTAATTCAACAAATATTTAGTGTTTGCTAAATGGCAGACTTTGCCATGGTGCTAGAAATGTAGAATATAGTAACGGTGACCTATGCAGCCTCATGATCTCCAGACTTGCTTGCTTCATGCCCAGGATTTACAGAGCTTTCTCCTAGAAACCACATTTGTTCAGTACATTCTTCCGCTTTTGTGTCTTGTTATGCACACAGCTCTTTACATTCTGGCCTTGTTCAATTTTTTCAACTTCCTCTCCAGTCACAGCCTCACACATATATGTCACCTGAAGTCTCACCAAATGAAATCATTTATTGTTCTTCAAACACAGACTCTTTCTTCCATGCCTCTGCACAGTTGGTACTTTTATTTAGAATTCCGTTTGTCTCCACTTTTAAATTCTTTTGGCTTGATCGGGGCGCCTGGGTGGCGCAGTCGGTTAAGCGTCCGACTTCAGCCAGGTCACGATCTCGCGGTCCGGGAGTTCGAGCCCCGCATCAGGCTCTGGGCTGATGGCTCAGAGCCTGGAGCCTGTTTCCGATTCTGTGTCTCCCTCTCTCTCTGCCCCTCCCCCGTTCATGCTCTGTCTCTCTCTGTCCCAAAAATAAATAAACGTTGGAAAAAAAAAATTAAAAAAAAATTCTTTTGGCTTGATCAACAACAACCATTCCTTCAAGATCCATTGAAGTGTTTACTTCCGTGATGAACATTGTCCAATTTGCCAAAACACTGATTGCTTCAATCTCATAGAATAGCACTCTAACTCTGTGCCATAAATACCATCATATATGTTCCTTATTTGGGTGTGTTTCCCCTGCATACAGTAAGCTCTTTCTGGGCAAAGACTCTGTGGTATTAATTTTTGAATCTTAGGATGGCACATAGTGGGTTCTCCAAGAAATATTATTAAATAAATGAAATACAGGCCCTTGGGCATTGTCATTTTAATATGCTTTTCGGTATATTCTTTGTTTTGTCTTCAGAGAAAGTAATCTGATAATGACATCATAGTCCATTAAATACACTTTTTAACCTTATTAGATATTTGTATTTACTGAAGCTTAACAGTAACACAGCTTGGGTTGTTTACCTTTAGCTTGCTGTATGGCTGGCTTTAATTGAAGTCTTGGTCGCTAAAGTGAAAAATGAGTCACCAGGCATTCCTTTTCAATTAGATTAAACAGAGAGAAGAGAATGATCACAGCGGCACTCTGAAAGCTGAGCATGTTCAGAAGATAACTAACCTCACCTGCTATACAATTGGTTTGTTGTTAATTCCAGGAACTGCCACCAGAACATGCTTAGCTAAATCAACTGTTCAGTTTCTCTTATTTTCTCTTATTCTTGCTCTTTTTCCCTTTCCCCCTCTCTACCTTGCTACCTGTCTCCCTGTCAACATAAGTGTCAAGCTAGATCAGTTTCATATGTAACTTTTCTATGAGTAAACCAATGCCCAGACAATTTCCTCCATTGTTGTTATCAGTGCTACAATAAATCTAACTTGTCGGAGGCAACACTTCTTTTCAGAGTACTGAGGCCACTGCTGTTTATTTCCATGTTACGTTACTTGAAAGATATTTCCCAGAAAAATATGTCTGCAACTGGATTCACTTTCAGCTAGGGTGACCAAACATCATGTGCCCCACTAATTTTCATCAGAATGATGAAATGAAAAATATGATTGAGGGTCAAGTGGGCATAGAATTCATCTGACAGAGCTTGTGTGAGCAGAGCATTTTGAAAATTGCTTTTGTTTGAAAATTGCTTTCTTTTTG
Organism: Prionailurus bengalensis; assembly: GCF_016509475.1. Taxonomy (NCBI): domain Eukaryota; kingdom Metazoa; phylum Chordata; class Mammalia; order Carnivora; family Felidae; genus Prionailurus; species Prionailurus bengalensis. The sequence continues at coordinate 33,069,979 of NC_057350.1, read as the reverse complement.
TCTTCGTGTACATGAGTATACTTTTAAGGACTCATCTTTGTGAATCTGGACATTCATTTTGAAAAGAGTGCCTGATGTAGACAGCTTTCATTTTAGCTACAAAATTTTAAAAAAGGAACGAAAATCGGGTATAATTGTTGGTATATTAAATCTTTACATACTGTGTCTTTACATGCAGAATTTCTTTATATTAAATCATGTTTTAAATTTATTTAGTCTTAATATGATTCCACTAGTATATCAGCGCAATCTTTTTATAAAAACACAAGTCTGAAAATTAGGTTGCCTGAAGCAACCCTATAATTAAAGCAAAAGGAAGATAAAAATCTCCATTTTGCTGTCTTTACCTTTGCTGCTGTGTTAGCAATACTAATGAACTTCACTATGTTTAGGGTTAAAAATTGATTTGAACCTTTCTGCAGTTACTGCTGTACTTTTTTCCCTCCCTCTTCCCCCTGAGGATTTGTGAAGTTTAATTTGGCATTGATTCTTTAATGATTATGGTAGCTGTAGTAGAGAAACTGGTGTTTATCTTCATCATGCCCTGTAGATAGCACATTATGTTTATTTTTGTACATAACTGCATTTCCATCATTTAGATAAGATAGTCTAGCCAGTGGTTGACAACCATCTTACTGTCTTCATTGATCTTTATATTTTAATCTTGAAATGCGTGTATGAATTCTCACAAAGCACTGTATTAAAATATAGAATTCAAAAGTCAGGCTAACATTGCTTTAAACCGATGAAGGGCTGCCTTCAACATGCTGAAAGGAGGCCAAACATTAAGTAGAACTCCTAGTGATTGTTTGATACTTTATTTGGAGATGTCCATCAGTATTTTGAATTCTCTGTATATGGTGTCTTCAGAATTATCTAATGCTTCAGCTTCTTACTTTGTAGCAATAAAATAATTACTTGTTCCTTCTTTGTGGTGATTCTCCTAAAACTGAACCATAATAATATTCTTAGAACACCTCAAGGGAGGGTGAAGTTCATTTTACTGCTAGTTAGTATTATTTCTTTTGATGTTTTTCTTTTAAGCAATATTATCATCAAATGCATCGCTATGTGTTTAAACACCCTAATTAAATGAAATGTGGAAAACAATCAGGCATTCATGGGGTGCCTGGGTGGCTCAATGAAGCACTGGACTCTTGATTTCAGCTCACGATTTCAACAGGATTCCTGCTCTCTCTCTCTCCTCTCTCTCTCTCTTTCCAGACAAACATTAAAACAAAACAAAACAAAACAAAGAAACAGAAGTTCAAACATTTTGGAGTTCATTAGGAATATAGCAGATCCATTACATTATGGCAAGCTTACTGTCCTAGTCTAGTAGAGCTGCTATAACAAAATACCTTAGACTAGGTGGCTTGTAAACTACAGAAATTTATTTGTCATAGTTCCGGAGTTGGGAAGCTCAAGACCAAGTCCCTGGCAGATCTGGTATATGGTGAGGGCCAATTCCTGGTTCCTAGCAGGCTCTGTGACTGGGTTCTTTCAAAAGGAAACCAATCTCATTACTGAGGACTCCACTCTCATGACCCAATCACCTTCCAAAGGACTCGCTCCTAAAATCGTCACATTGGGAATGTGATGATTAAGTTTCAACATAGGAATTTTAAGGAGACAGAAACATTGTCTATGGCACTTTTTTTCTTTTTTTTTTTTTAACTTGGTATAGGTTGAAGAGTAAGAATTCAAAAGGATATATGTCTTCAGTTTACTTTACTTCTATTAATTCATGGTAACATATCTGTCTACATGGTACTAAATAGATGGACTATATTAAGTAAATTGACTAAGTAAAAAAGTTAGTGTCTTCGACTGTGTCCTGACTTGCTAAGGTATTTCAGAATGTTTTGGATACAGATAAGAGTCTCAAATCATCTCATTCTTTATATATAGCCTGAGGTGTATCACTGTGCCCTGAATTTAAAATGATGTGTTGGGGCGCCTGGGTGGCGCAGTCGGTTAAGCGTCCGACTTCAGCCAGGTCACGATCTCGCGGTCTGTGAGTTCGAGCCCCGCGTCGGGCTCTGGGCTGATGGCTCAGAGCCTGGAGCCTGTTTCCGATTCTGTGTCTTCCTCTCTCTCTGCCCCTCCCCCGTTCATGCTCTGTCTCTCTCTGTCCCAAAAATAAATGTTGAAAAAAAAATTAAAAAATAAATAAAAAAATAAAATGATGTGTTTCCTGGAAATATAATGAGAATTAATCAGTCTTTGTGAACTAAATGGAGGCAAAATTGGATATGGGGTCCATAATTCATCAATATAAAGTTGAAGTGTGTGAATTGTAATATAGCTCTGTCTACATAACCAGGAGATGCAAAAAATTAGGTAGAAAACAACTGAAAATCTTGCTAATTCCCTTAGTTCTGTTTAACTCTCTTACCCAGTTTTCTAAGTATACCTTTATCTTTCCTTTAGTCTTGTATTTTCTAATCATGTATTTTATTCTCAGTATTTATTTCGAACTCATTTTCCAAAGTGTCTTTGTTTTTAGTTTCTTTTCTCTCTCCTTTTTCCCTTACAAAATTCACAGATATAAATGAGATCATTAAGCTAATAATGACACTTTAAATCTAGGATGTTAATAATTTGGGGTTGAGGATAATGTAAACATTTTGACTAAATGTATAATATCTACATTCTTTTATGAGGGGAGGGTTCCCTAAGTAAAGCCAAAGCTATTATAAATGAATTAATTATAAGGCAAGTGCATCTGTGTGTGTGTGTGTTTAAATGTTTTAATCTATTTAGCCCTAAATGCGTGCTTTAAGTACTCTGCTTTTATATGTGTATGATATTTTCAAATAATGTACTTTTTATAAGAGGTGTGACATTACCCTAACTTAACAAGAATTTGTCCAGTTTGACTTGTCTGGCACAGGACTCTCCATATATTAACTGTGCAAAAGTATTTATTTATAGCTCTCTCACCACACCTAATTTTGCATTCTTAATTTTTTTAAAAAAAGTTAATGTTTATTCAATATTTTTGAGAGAGAGAGAGAGAAAAAAAAAAACACAAGCGGGGAGGGGCAAAGAGAGAGGGAGACACAGAATTGGAAGCAGGCTCCAGGCTCTGAGACATCAGCACAGAGCCAGATGCAGGGCTCGAACTCATGATATGTGAGATCATGGCCTGAGCCAAAGTCAGGATACTTAACCAACAGAGACACCCAGGTGCCCCGGATGCTGCTTCTTCTTTCTTCTTTCTTCTTTCTTCTTTCTTCTTCTTCTTTTTTTTAAGTTCCAAAAATTTCCAAAGACTGTTTTGAGTAGAGACCTTTACTTTCTCATGATTGATTTTCCTTTAAGGTCTCTAGGGGGATACTCCTATTTGAGTAGACCAAACTTCAGTTAATCCAATTCGTAAAGAGGAAGAGTATCTCCTTACTGTGTGTGGATTGTCCACTGATTTATCTATTATATGTAAAATCCAAAAGGAGCCTGGCCTTTCCAGGCCACTGATCTCACAAGGGCAGCCCGTTTTGGGACACAGCTATTACTCACTAGCCACTGTTGTTTCTTTTTTCTAAGACCAGTGCAGAGGAAACAATAGTCGTTGGTTTTTTGTGTTGTGGAACGTTTCCAGCTGTTCTAACGTTTGACTCACCGGATGACAGATAATCAGTTTAAACGTAACCTGAATACAATGAAAAGGCTGAGAAGGACAAGACTCCAAAAAATATTTTGCTTTCTCAGACCACTCTTTGTTTTCAACTGAAAAGGAAACAACAAGAGAGTAGAGTAACTTTAACAAATTTTGGTTAGTAACAAGGAAAGCTTTGGAGAGAGAGAGAGCTACCGATGCTAAAGAGTTTCAGAAGAAACTGAACTATAGTCCTCATGATACACGGATAAGGTTTGGAAATGCTTGTGTTCTCCTCAGTAATCCAAAATGCATGCCGAAAGAAGTGTTTTGGACTTTGTTGGACCATACATTTACCTAAATCGATTTCTTACGGCACTTTTCTACTTCCTGAAAAATTTAATTAGTAATCAGAAGAACAAATTTTTCCCCAAATACATATTTTTAAAACTCTCTTTAAGGCAGTTTTCTTCTGAATAGCAGGGAATAGATCAGCCTGTTATCACATTTATTTTTGTTTGAAAGTGTGCATTAGCAACATGTATACATGCACAACATGTGCACATAAAATATTAGCTCTTAACACCAAGGCCCCTGTGGAGACTGTCTAATATCTTCATTGAGGTGGAAGATACATAGCTCTATATGTTTGTTAAATTTAAACTGACACTGTGGATTAGTTCATTTTATCAAATATAAATTTAACTTAATCAAGTTCATTAAAATAAATCAAAACCCCTAGTGTCTTGCAAGTTAAGCCTAAAATGGACACTATTCAAATGTGAAACAACCTGTAAATACAAACCTAAGATTGTTCCCATCATCACCCTGGAGGAACCTCACTGGATGCTATTTGAAGTTGGGGATCATGATGATGATATTAGAAGATGAAACAGACCCTTTGTTTTTTGAAACAGATGCTTTTATTAGCCCTCCATGTATATTATTTTGCCCAGTGATGTAGCTATTATTATTATTATTATTATTATTTATTCACGTTTTATATTGGAGTAATATGAGGCTAAGTGAGCTTGAATTTTTTTGCACAAAGTCAAACAACATCTGAGCGGCAGAGGTGAGATTCACACTCAAGAATTTGGTATTACCACCTATGCTTCTAAAACAGTGCACTGTGTTACTTTCGTAGATTTATTGTTCCCAACAAAATTCTATTTTAAAGCATAATATTACGCTAAATAATTCTGTATTCTCACATTCAGACTATTATTTCGCAAAAGTAAAGGGCTATTGCAGCTTTGGAACTCTTTTTTCATACGATGTTAGTGTTTTTAATTCAAAACCATATGAATATGCATTCTTAGCACTTTGAGAATAGGCACTGTATGAACACATCTATGGAGAAAAATGTTCATATTTTCATAGGGGGTTGTGTTTGTGGTTGCTGAGTTCACTATATTGTAATACCCAGAGAGCATCTAAATGCAGTTATATCATATTCTTCACTAAAATCAATTGTCCTATTATTAATATACCAAAAGGTGAGATTTTAAATAAGGGGTGAGTGTATTTGCTGTTTAGCTTATAATTTACCCTGGGGTACTTTCATTTTCAGACAGGACTCTTGAAGGTCAAAATTTCAAGCGATTACGATGTGTGTACATAGCAAATTATGCAGTTGCCCGTTCTGATTTGTGAGTTCTACCTTAAAATCATGCTGTAGTACTAGTTACTTAACATGTAAATTCACAGAATTGTCCTTAGGTAATAAAATTTGGTTTTATGAATATTTATACTAAAATATTCTAGAAATTTGAACTAGTATCTGCCTACTGACATGACTGGTAGGAGTTCAACCAATTATAATAAATATTTATATTTCCAGCTTTATTTTCTTATGATTATTGCATTGATTTTTAAAGAAGAATTCATCTGTTTGATGTGGGCCTTTATTTGATTGATGGCTATTGGCAGCTAATAACTTATATGTAATTATTAATGAAATTGTTAGAATGTAACCAACCACAGATATGGAAATCTCAATTTCAATAAATACACTTTTTTTTACGTTTATTTATTTTTGAGACAGAGACAGACAGAGCATGAACAGGGGAGGGGCAGAAAGAGAGGGAGACACAGAATCTGAAACAAGCTCCAGGCTCTGAGCTGTCAGCACAGAGCCCGACGCGGGGCTTGAACCCACGGACCGTGAGATCATGACCTGAGCCGAAGTCGGACGCTCAACCGACCAAGCCACCCAGGTGCCCCAATAAACACACTTTAAAATATCATTTATCTAGGAACACCTGAGTGGCTCAATTGGTTAAGCGTCTGACTTCAGTTCAGGTCATGATCTTGTGGTCCATGAGTTCAAGCCCCACATCAGGCTCTGTGCTGACAGCTCAGAGCCTGGAGCCGGCTTCAGATTCTGTGTCTCCCTCTCTCTCTCTCTCTCTCTGCCCCTTCCCCACTCTCTCTCTCAAAAATGAACATTAAAAAAATAAAAATAAAATAAAATAAAACATCATTTATCTAATGTAATCATTCTAAAATTTCATATAATAAGCAAATCATAAATAGTCTCTAGTTTCATACATGCTTTTATGTACATCAAAAGCTAAGGCAAAACTACTTATGTACATTGAAGAATCTGAAGTAGGGTTTATCTTAAAACAGGGCCTCTGATGTCTAGTGCACTTAATAGTCAAATCTTAGAGTGAAGAGGAATATGAGAACATCCTTAGGCAAGCAGAATTCAAGATGATAGGATAACTATTCTATCAAAACCCAGTCGAGCAGAAATTACTAGGATGCAGTGTATTTATACATTTTCTCTGGAAGAACTAATCATCTATATAACACCGAGAAATGTGACTATAAGCGAAAACACCAATGGATAACTCTGAAAAGGAGCTTCGGGACAAACTAGCAACTGCATAGTGTGGATTGCCTAGTGGAACTGTTAATCTAGGTTTGTGATTATCTGAAATCTAATCTACTTTTGACTCTCATTTGACACTTAAAACAGATAATGCATGGAACATAATGTGGGTATATGATGCCATTTATGAGTAGTATACCAGGAAGAGGAGAGTTCCAGAGGCATTATCTCTGAGACAAAGTGGATGGATAGCAATATGAATCATCAGCAGACAAGAGTAATTTCTTTGCAGGCAAGGTTCTAGCTCAGACAGGAGTTGCTCGCAGAATTCTTAAGAGAAGAAATAATCCTCAAATATCTTAAGTGAGGTCAGATGATTGTAGGTGTCTGGCAGAAGGATTGGAGGGCTCTGCTAAAGGAAAAGTGGGCAATTAACTATACAGTGATAAGTAATAAAGTAAGGACAGCCCAGCTCAGATAGACAAATTGATAATAGCTTTGTGTGGATAAACCTACAGAATCAAGCAGGTCATCCTTTTATTCAGGTTGGCACTCAGTGTCACAAAATGAGTTATAGAGCTTTATTTTTCTTTGGGGACAAATTACATTTTATATTGTGGTAGATTTATTTATGTAGTTTTGGCTAAGTGAATGAATGTTTTTCTATGTCCTACTTCCTAAATCTAATCGTTAAGTCTTGCAAAGTATTCTTGTGTAATGTCACCGGACTCCCCACCCCAACACCAGCCATTCGATTTATTTCCTTTCCCAATGTCCTTTGTGAACATTTATTATAAGTTTTTGAACAATTATTATGGCCTCTGTGTTAATTTTCTTCATAATTACTTTTTTCCTTCACATGTCTACCAGAGTTATCTGCTCAGTAATTTGGATATCATCAAACTCCACAGTGATTCCTCATTACCTGTCTTTATCTTTTCAGTTTTCTATCGTGCTATATTCTGGGAAACTCTATCATCCATCCAAACAACTACCCTTACAATTTAATTTACCCTGAGTGTATCAGTGTATTATTGGAATTTTGGAATACACACACACACACACACACACACACACACACACACACCTCCTTTGAATATTTGTCTGTTTTGTTCTCTCAATATGAATGGTACTTCCTTTTCTACTTATCAAATATTGTCTCATATCTTAAATGCCATTTCTTTAGTAGAAGTTTGGTCAGGTCTCCCAAGCAAGACTGATCAGTCTTCCACCTGAATTCCTTTAGTTTTATTCTGCCATCTGTTAAAGTCATCCTCTGTAAGGCACTATCTTCTATTTCGTGGCTGATACAGAGTATCTTGTTCAGAATTGAATATCTACAAAGGATTTTTTAAAATACTTTTTTATGTTTATTTATTTTTGAGAGAGAGAGAGAGAGCAAGCGGAGGAAGGGCAGAGGAAGAGGGAGAGAGTGAATCCCAAGCAGGTCTTACACTGTCAGCGTACAGCCTGATGTGGGGCTTGAACTCACGAGCCCTGAGATGTGACCTGAGCCGAGATCAAGAGTCATATCACTTAACTGACTGAGCCACCCAGGCACCCCTACAAACACTGTTTTTTTTAATGTGCTTATAAATCGATGTATTTAAAATGGCCCTAAATTGTTTATATACCTGAATAAAGAGAGAATATTCAATTTTGTTTTCTGCTGTACCTTCAAAGTAGCATTGTGACTGGCTCATTATGAGCTGTCTCTAAATATTTGCTTAGTGAATGAATAACCATTGAGTTTAACTAGACCTGACGAGAATGTTCCAACCAAATTGAGAAATAAAATCATTTATCTGGCATGGGCTAAAGGGTAGAGAAAACCAAGGACTTATTTGCTATTTATATCTGATTGAAAACGGCTTTTCAAAATTAATAAATACTATATTTGTTTGAAATGTATATCCTAAAATATACTCAGTGTGAGTTGTATTTGTTTTAACTATTTATATATTTTATAATTTAAAATGATATTTCAATTGCATTTGAACTATAATTTTTTCAGAAAAAATATTTTAAAAAATTTTTAATGTTTATTTATTTTTGAGAGAGAGCAAGCACCCGTGAATGGGGGATGGAAGAGAGAGAAGGGGACAGAGGATTTGAAGCTGGCTTTGTGTTGACAGCAGAGAGCCCATGTGGGGCTCGAACTCATGAACCATGAGATAGATCATGACCTGAGCCAAAGTCGGACACTTAACTGACTGAGCTACCCAGATACCCCCAGAAAATATTTTTAATATCATCTTTATTTCAATATAGCTAACCATTAAAAATACTTTTCTTTTTTTCTTTTTCTCCCAGATAAAACATACCCGTCACTGGCTGGGTGTAATGCAAGGAAGGGGCAAAGATGAAATGGAAACATGTTCCTTTTTTGGTCATAATATCACTCCTCAGCTTGACAGAAGATCACCTGTTCCTGGCACAGCTTATTCCAGGTAAGTGCCATGCATTTATTTTATCAAACCATGACCAATGTACTTTCTTTGCTTTAAATTTGTTTTTCATTGTGTGTCTTATAAATCAAATTTGTTCATTTGCTTTCAAATTTTTAAGTCTGTGTGAATGGTTTCTTAAGTATGTGTGCTGATATGTTTCAGGGATCAAATATTCTTGAATACAGAGCACTTTATTAGTTCCCGAGAGAAAGTGAGAAAATTGACAAATATTCACTGTTACTGAAACATGTAAGGAGTTATTACATTAGCTTAGGGAATTAGAATGGTGGAAGCACAATTATAGTAGGGAAGAAGTGTGTAGCACAAAGAGAAAAGCAGTTACAGTGCATTTTAGTAACATAGAAAAGGACCATAAAAAAAAAGTGACGTATTTAAAACTGACATGTTAATTAATAGGCCCAACAATGTCAGAATAAAAATGCGACACGCTGCCATGTTGCTGCCATAGTTACTATTGTTTTTGGTGAAGTTAGAAACTGGTTTCCTTGAACTCATAATTTTATTAATGCTGCCTGAATAATATTGCTGTAAAAAGCTTTACTTAAACTCTCTTATGGGAAATTAAGTCAACCTAATGGTATGGTAGAGGAACATAGAAAAATATATTGATACACTGATCAAAATACAACGTCAACTTTCCTCTTAGACAAAACTATAGGGACAAATAGGAGTTAATTTGGATAGATTTAACAGAGCATCATAATTTAGACAAGTTCTTCACAAAAGAATGGTGTATGGTATTTCATTAGATTAAACCTTGAAGCTTGATTTTTATTTGTTTTATTGTTATATTTATTTTAATATTCAGCAACTATATGTAATTTATCATGTGTGCCCACACTCAAATCAGGATTCTCAAATAATCCAGGGGCTTGACTTTTTTTTCCTTGCTGGGTTAAGATTGATACTTTGACCTGACACATAAGGGAGTTGTGTATAAACCACTGAAACATTTCCATAGGGTGAAAGTATACAGAAAATTTAGTCTGTTGTAGCCAAGTGCATTTAGCTACTTGCACTGAATTAGATTAATACACTACTGAAATTACTGAAAGCTTTTTATTTTTAACCGATTTCTACATTCCCTTCTCTTGCCAGTACTCTGTTGAGTATTGATTAAAATTAGTGAATGAACCAAATATCAAAAATGGGCAATATGAAAAAGTGTTGTGCATTTTTAAAGTATATGAAAAATGCAAATTAAGTACAAAATAACTCATTGTTTTCCAAATCCTCGAGGTTAAGAGGGTATTTGAATGAAAATGTTTTTAAAACTATGCACATCCATATATATAGATAAAGATATAGTTTAGGTTTAAATATCCTTAAACTGTCTGGCCAGCCTGTGAGTGTTCCAGGTCAACAAATTTAATCCATGATCTAGTTACTGAGTGAGTAATCAAATCTCAAAATGATCAGGTGTAGTTTGAATCTTCTTTATTTATCTAGATTATCTGGAAGAAGGAGTACATGCATGGATGTGTGTGGGAGGAGGGTGTAAGGTTTACCTATGGAATATAAAATTACCTTGTCATTCAAGAAGATACTGTATCATTTCAGAGAAGACTAATCAACTTGAACATTTAGATCTAAAATTTGTCAAAACTCTGCAATTACTATCCTATATGCAAGCATTTTTATAACTGAACAGAGCTTAAAATACACGAATTCATTGCTGAATACCATATGTAGATTGGTTTCAAAGGTGATTGATCAGTTATCAATTAGTTATCACTGGGTCATACAGATGAGTAACTCAGGGTCCATTGTGAGGCAATACCTTAAAAAGAAATATGGGTACTGAAAAGGGGATGCGTAAAGTTCAATGTCTTGCTCAGGACCGCAGAGTTCAAGAATTACTTCAAAGTAATTTACCTGCCGGCAGAAATACACTGTTAGCTTTTCAAAAGGAACACCTGCAGAGGGGAAGTCATTTTCATAACTGTCTCCCTCCAGGAGCATTGGTTGCAGGCTAAGGAGATAAAAACTCTACTGAAAGGAGTCATCAGCCTCAGATTCTCTCCTCCTTCACATTAGTCTTAGAATGAAATAGGTCCTGATTCTTTTTATTGTAGTTCTAGCTTTCTCATGTTCAATAGAGGACCTGGGCCCTGAGTGAGCTTAGCGGCGGCGGAGTTTAGAGGGAGCAAAGACAGGAAGATCCAGTATTAAACGGTTTTAAAAAACCCAGTTTCTCATTCACCTGATTTACTCGCACTCTTCACCTTAAGAAAAGAATATCTCTTTCATCAGAAATTTATCTTGAAAGCCGGATAAATGAAAAAAAATGTAACAAGTTTCTAAAATCTAAGAAGTACCTGGTCTGTAGAGTTTAACTTGTTGACATCATTAGCAGAGGTGTAGACAGGAACCAGATGCATCAGGGCATGAAATAAAAAACAGTGCAAATAACCATCATGATGCAGATTATTTTATCACCGCAAGAATATATTTTATCACCACAAGTTTTCGTGACCTTGGTTACTTGTTGTAATTAAATATTAAAACATTATTTGAATATAATGCTTGGCTTGATGGATTAGTCAGCTTGTGTTTTTTTATTTTCTATTTTGTCTGTCTGTATTTTTAAAACTGCTTATGTTTTATCATAGTTACGTTTTTGTATATTTACAGGGTTGTATGTGAAGGTAGTTGGTGTGTCAGGGAGGTGCCTAGAAATTAGTTGTGCATTTTAAATCAAGCACTATTCTTGTTCAAAAGTAAATCAGTTTTAAGGGAAACGAGTAATTAAAGGACGGGCTCTGGCAATGAGAAGCCCATTCTAACAATTCAAGTTGTTGCCCTTCTTTGCATAGAGAGCCCCTGAAAACCTGCCTCTGAATGAAAACCACTGCTAGACGTTTGTCTTGTCAATTTACCTCATCTCTTATTTACATATAAAGGACTCTTAAACCAACTGCAGTTATCTCTTGAGGCATGCTGTATCTGGGCTATGCCGCATCTTTATTTAATCTCTCCTACAAAGGAATCTGACAGATCCCCATCTTCACATTTTAAGTACCCACCTCTGATTGCAACAGATGTCAGGAAGACAATGAAAGACAAATATATTAAATGATATGTTTTAGAAGTATACATTTTGAATATAGTGGACGGAATTGAGAATTTGAAGAACATCTATGATGAAAAAAAACCCCACAACGTTGAATCATCTAGGTGTATTTTGTAAGATTTTAAATGGAAATATATGGGGAGGGGGAGCACAGAAGGGTGCATTTCTATTTGAATAAAACCGACAGCCCACTTTAAAGTTAAACGTGATTTATTTTTTCCTCTCTATTCTCTACATGTGCAGCAGCATTTTCCTTCATTAAAGATGCAGGTGCTGACAGGGTTATTTCCTTTGCCCTGCCTCATGTCAACAAGGCTTGAGTGTGAAATTGTCTGAAATGATTTACTGCTTACCCTCCCCACCTATCCATCCGCCACCACTTCCGTACCTTACTGTTTTACCCAGATGAAGGTAATTGCAAGGAGCTAAGTGTTATCTGGGTATTTAAATCACCCACAGATAAATTATAAATTTTAAAGACAGAATTCTTCTCGTAAAATTCGAGAAATAAGAGGACATATATACATACAGCTCCCATATATACATATTTTTTGTGTTTTATCTTTCACATGCCTGACAGATTTTTGAATAGGTGTGAGGAATTCTTTCAAAGTAGATTTTTAAAATCTTTATAATGTAAAAAAAAAAAGGATATTTCGGAAATAGAAGTGTGATAGGATCATCAAACATTTCCTTTGGAGTACATTATTTAAAAATAATACTGCATATATCCACCCTACCATCCTATAAAGGTTTTTTATCTACAGGGATGATTTTTCCAATGGTTGTTGAGTTTCTAGAGCAAAGTAGCCATGGGCAGTGATAAGGAGAATGCATGTTACTTGCAATCTATAGAGACTGCCTGTTTAGAGGCAGTTTGATTTTTTTTAACTGCACTGACTATTCATAAATTAATATTAAGAACTTAAAAAGTTAATTGTCTCCTCTTAAGAATATAGCATTTAAATTTAAAAGTACTTTAACGGGTTACTTAACTCTTTCAATTATGCATCGGTAGAGGTGTTATTATAAAGAAAAGTAAAAAAAAATAAATAAAGAAACAAAAGTTACATGATTTTATATGCTACTTGACAAGTCTGTGTGACTAGGAAATTGTCTCTTAATGTATTTTCCATAGATTATTTTTTTCAGGAATACTTTAGATGTTTATTAAAAGTATAGTTTTCCAGGGCCCATGGCAGACTCACTGAAAAAGAGAGCCTAGATTTGAAGCGCAGAAACCTGAAACTTTATGAAGACCCCAGATCAATGTAATACATGGAAAATTTGAGAAACACTGCTTTTGACAAAATTTAAGTTGATAAAGAAATGGTTGAATACATTAAAAAAATGTTTATTCTCTGAGGAAAGGTTCTCATGAGAAAGGGATAAAAATATTTGAAGATAATTGTATTTGAGGAGATATTATGGGGAACAGATTTGAGGCCATTACTGGTGTTATTTTGCTTTGTTTTTACCTCTGTTTCTTGCTTTTTTATCTCACAGTAATATCTAGAGATTCAGAAATATAGTTTTTCATGCTGGAAGAAAGGCATTGTACGGATAAGTCAGAGAAAATTAACCTATTTAACTTAAAATTACTTTATAAAATGATTTTGCCTAATTAGTACAATTTCTCCTAAATTTTACCACACCTTAATAAAATGTTTATTCAGACATTAAGTATCTGGGAATTTATATCCAAATTAGAATAATTAAATTATGCAAATTTTCTGTAAAAAGAAATTGAGATCCCCGTGTTACATTGTGACTAATGCTCCCATTTTCCCATGGGAACACTTCAAGGTTTCCTTCCACCATAAAGAAAATTAAACCTTGTATTTTAATGTTTGTGTTGGCATTAGTGTATGATTTCTTACCACAGAAGTAAATTTTATTTTTCTGATTTTAAAATAAATTAAAATATTTTCATGGGCCCCTAATTGTTTTGTTGGCCCACACTGTGCCACACCGTGGCTAGTGGACAGGTCAGCTCTCTTAAGAACCATGAAAAAACAAAATATGAGTTTATGACTTATGCTTAAATATGATACCTAGAAAAATATTTACTACAAATGAAGTACAGTAAAACTTTATGTCATACATTTCTGTAAGTTTTATAGAAAACTAGAAAGCCAGAGAATAAGAGAAACCCCATATTTTCTGAATGTTACTTTCCACAATTTAATTTTAACCAAAATAATAAACAGCTACCCATACTGAGAAAAAAAGAAAGAAAAGGAGGGGGGGGAGAGGATGTAGAGGAGGAGAACGAGGGAAGACTACTCAAGAAACATCAAAAATGTCAAAATGTTGTAGCGGAGAAAATATGGCTTTTGGTTCAGATAGGCCTGTATTTGAATATAATATCTCTGCTATATATTCATTTTGTTACCTTGGTGAATAAGTTAATCTCTCCTTATATCAGTTTATACCTCAGAGAGAAAGTTAGAATTAGCTGGTGTTGTGTCTGAATTAAGCATAAAATCATCAAAGAACTTGGGACCCTGAGTGGACTCCATATATGGAAGTTGTTCTTATATGTTGATAATAACATTATGACTGTCTATAATGTGTGTTACCAGCCTAATGTGCACTATATGGTTGTAGCAGGACGATAACTAACTACAAATGCCATTGAGGGAAAACAGACATGTAATCAAGGATGAGACCCTATGATAAATGCTAGTAGGAGTCATTGCCAAATGTCCCTTAGAGCCCAGAGCAGCAACTTGAGGACCTCACAGAAGACTTCACAGAGCAGGCGAGCAAGAGAAAAATCTGTTGGAAAATTAACATTTATTAAGCACCTACTGTGAGCTGTGCACTTTAGTTTTACAAAATCTACCTGGTTGGAGAGGCGTGAGTGGGAAAGAAAATCCCAGGCTCATGACAAGAGCATGAAGACTGTAAGAAAATCTCTGGTGTGGTTTGCTTGAAAGGAAAAGTGCATATGAAGGGATGTTTGGAGAGGAGTCCAGAGAGGTTTGAAGTTCAAATCTTGAGGAGCCTTTTACACTATGTGAAGAAGCTTTAAATGTAAACTCTAGGCATCAGGGAGACACTGGGAGACTTTAAAAAGGGGAAGTAAGCTAACAAGATTATTTTTGAGAACTGTAATTTAGTGGGTTTGTGGTACATCAAGTTGTTTCTTTTATTTTCATTTATTAATTCAACAAATATTTAACATCTATTTGACATCTGCATCTTACTGTTGTAAGGTTGGAGGAAACATTTTTCCTATGTGGAGGAAAAAATAATAATCAATTATTCATCTCATTTTCTAATTATAACAAATTATCATTATGATAGAACACAGGAAAACACTCCTGGAAGTTTTCAAAAGTATCATCAATACCTGAAAGAAATTATTCACTGACTGTTTATTGATAAATGAATAAGGCAATGAGCGGAAGAGATTACAGAAAAAACTGGCAGATTCCTCAGTATAGATCAGGCAACAGAAAAGGGAAGGAGATAGATAGTTTTGTGGAACATACGGATATAGAGTCAGAAAAGCTGAGTGATCATGGGAAGAGAAGGGAAAAGGTGAGACAGGAATCAGAAATGACCCTAAGATTCATTGTTGGAGGATACGTCATTTGTGGCATCATTAATGAAATTAGCCATAAAGTGCTACACTATGATTTGATTTAATGTGTATTTACAGTATATAATTATTTCAGAAGATCAAGTGGAAAATATATGAGCATACTAATATACTTCCATTTGGTCATAGAACTGGTAATTCCTTTCTGATTTTTGTTGGACTTAAGCTCAAAATGGGTATCTATAATGCTAATTAGGAGTCACCCATCATGTGTGTGTGTGTGTGTGTGTGTGTGTGTGTGTGTGTATGAATATACATATATATGAATTAATGTATATGTGTATTATTTGTTACTGTCTCTTGTATATATATTAACAGTAGTAAAATTTTTCTGGACAATTAACCAATTAACCAAGTTAAAGTTAGCATTCGTAAGATGAATAATATAACCAATCTATGAAGTAGAGACTTAAAAAATCTGGAATTTATGGTTTATTCTGTCAGTGTTATTGCATTTCTCAGGACTTTCCTTCATATTCCATTCACACATTTTTGAAGTTCTTTGATTATTAAATCAGTTGACATTGTGATGTGACTTTTTTTTGTGTGTGTGTTTGTGAGTGTTAAATAGAATTGGAAATCCCATCTCTAGGTGTGTCAGGTCTTGAAAGAGAACATATACTTAAAAGAATAAAACACATTCCTTATTTTCTAGAGACCATCACTCAGTTGAAGATGAGATCTTAATAACCAGACAAATTGCCAGCTGTACTCAATTCCATGGCTCTTTATTAGCCTTAGTCTACTAGCGTGAGGCTTTATCTAATTGGTTAAGTAGATGGAAGCAAACAGACACAGTCAGTGACAAGACATTCAATGAAGAAACTGGTATTTGTAATCTAGCTGTGGAGTCCATGACCACTCTGCTTTGATGATATGGCCTTTGTGATGAACCTGACTTGCAAAACCTCATGTGCCACAGCGTCCACCTAATTAAGCCATCAGAATGCATTGCAGCAAACAGAGTGCCTCATATGGACCCGGTATAAGTAATTTTTGCTCCTCTATTGCTTGGTTAATAGAAAGAGGCACTATGCTAGATTATGACTGATAGAGGCTGTATGGTACAGCTGTTGTAATTGTGCCTGAGGGTAGAGAAAGCTTTTCGTAAAAAATTCTGTTTGTTTGAGAGGCTGTCATTACTTCATTCAACTCTTTACCCTGGATTTCCTAGTGAGCATTCATTTATTCTTTGTCTTTACTTGCAGATTCCTTCTGTCCACACGCCTGTGCCCTTTGTTGTCTAAACAGACACAGGCTCTGCCATGTTTTCACATGGGAGAATGCCTTCGAAATTTCCTCCTTTCATTGATTAAATAATTAATAAATAAAATGGGTATTTTGGACTATTAAAATAAAAAGAATATATAAATGCTTCAAGATAAAAAGTTGAATGCATGTGAGAGCCTCGAAAGTATGAACACTGAACTTTCCCCCCCAAAAAGAATCCACTGTGCAAATTTAGAGAGAAGATATGGCATTATATACAAATATATGAATTTTGTCACAATATGCATATTTATGTGTGCATATATATCCACATATATATCACTTGTATTTAAGTACATCAATTTAAACATATATTTAAATTTAGGTAGGTACATAAAAGAGTATTTGTGTTTATTCTAAATTATTCATAGAGGTCTGGTTACTATATAGAGACTGATATAAAGATTAATTTTTTAATTCTCATAAAATATAAGAATTGTAATAATTTTTCATCAATATCCATAGTCATTCTCTAAATTATTAGAGTACTAAGGTAATATATATACACAAATGACTGAATTCCTTGTATGTGAAAATAATTCTATAGAAATGTATAATATAATGTCTCATTTTTCTATCTAAATGGTCTTTCAATTTTATTTTGATGTTTACCCTGTATAGTTTCATAGCTTGACATGGAATTGAATTAGAGACATAATCATGTTAGAAGTTTTACAATAAGCTGACTGTAGGCACCCAGAATCCTATGCTGCCATTCTTGTTCATGATGCATCATTGCTTACTGGGTTATAGATTTTCCTCATAACCTGTGACTCTAATATATTCTTATCCCTTCCAAAATGCACATATTTTTTTCTTGGATTTTTATTTTCTAATATGGTGAGAAAATTGTGGTTTTGAAATAGTTGCAGAAAAAGGAGTGCTTCATAGCTGATTTCATATTCTTTAAAGAAACTGAACTTCACCAAGCGTCAGATGACAGTGATTGTAAGATGTGCCATTATGTATGGCTAAGAAAAAATAGAAATACTGCTTAAGCCTTGAAGAATGTCTTAAGGGTAGTTTTCTGTAGTGCATTAATCAGACCAGCCTCTTAATGCTTTGAAGTTTTTTTCCCTCCCTCCTAGAGGAACAATTTCTTTTGCATCACATTTAGTGGATAATAATAATCCTTTTGAAAATCTCAGTAGACATCTTCTTCTAAGTGTGTCTTCTTTTCTTGAGGAGCTTAAATTTTTCTTCACAAAAAGGGTAGATCTGCGAGCATCCCTCCAACAATAAATATTTCCTTCAATAATGTCAAATCTATTTCTGAAATTTTGTTTCTAAGCCTCAAATAACAATTACACTTACTGACAATGCTCAATTATCGTGGAATCGTGGATGACGTTTTAAATGATAATTAAACTCAACTTCTGAATCCTCCAAAGGACACGTAACTCAACTGAAATGACAACAGTATGAACAGTTAGGACCAAGTAATCCCATCACAGACAATGACAATCATATCAAAACTACTGTCTGTCTCATAACGACTGTGAGATGCCATCGTCTGTAAGAATTCAGAATCAGAACATGGGAGGGGGGGATATCTTTGAATCAATGTAATATGATGTATGGAGGGAAATTGAGCCTGACATATTCCTCAGTGTTCCTCACAGCTATTTTATGTGAAGGCACGAATATTTACTGGCAGCCACCTCTTCTTAGATCATTATTTTAATTTTTTTTTCAACGTTTATTTATTTTTGGGACAGAGAGAGACAGAGCATGAACGGGGGAGGAGCAGAGAGAGAGGCAGACACAGAATCGGAAACAGGCTCCAGGCTCTGAGCCATCAGCCCAGAGCCTGACGCGGGGCTCGAACTCACGGACCGCGAGATCGTGACCTGGCTGAAGTCGGACGCTTAACCGACTGCGCCACCCAGGCGCCCCTAGATCATTATTTTAAAGCCACACAGTTGGTGAATTTAAAGAAATACAATACGAATATAAAATCAGTTAAATACATCCATTTAAAGGCTCATTTTTTTCTTCCCAAAGGAAGTGTCTTTTTCAGGTTTAGAAATCTTTTCATCAGGAAACTAAGCTTATGTACTGGAATCTTACTACCATTAAGATAGCTGAAACTC
Organism: Prionailurus bengalensis; assembly: GCF_016509475.1. NCBI lineage: Eukaryota > Metazoa > Chordata > Mammalia > Carnivora > Felidae > Prionailurus > Prionailurus bengalensis. The sequence continues at coordinate 33,051,023 of NC_057350.1, read as the reverse complement.
TCGGGCACCTGGGTGGCTCAGTTGGTTAAGCGTCCGACTTCAGCTCAGGTCATCAGGTCATGATCTCACACTCCCGTGAGTTTGAGCCCCATGTCAGGCTCTGTGCTGACAGCTGAGGGCCTGGAGCCTGCTTCAGATTCTGTGTCTCCCTCTCCATCTCTCCCCCTCCCCCACTCATCCTCTGTCTCTCTCTGTCTCAAAAATAAATTTAAAAACATTAAAAAATTTTTTTAAAAAGATAGCTGAAATTCTTAACCAGTATGCACAGTGTTGAAATTAATAGTGCATTTTTTGGTAATTTATCTCTATAGTTTTTGTTACTTTTCAGAGAATTTCCTAGGTAGACAAAACTAGCTGCAATAGATATTGTGCTGTTTTTCCTAAGTGTTGGCTAGATTCTAGATAATACCAATGCAGTTAGTTGCAAGAACTGAATTTGTAATACTTTATTTTCAAAAGAATACTAAAAATTAATTATGTACAGAAAGGAGTAATTGCTAAGTATTTATCAGTTAAATGATGGATTTAATAAAAATTGGCTAATACTGATTAGAAGGTAGTATTACTCCTTAGCCAAGCTGTAACTAATGTATTATTTTTTTTCCCTGAATCAATTTGTCAGTGAAGTGAAACCTATTTCATTGAATCTTATTTTTGGCACCATTCTCTAATAGCTACAGTTTTATTACATTTTTCTAACCAAGAACTTTTACGGTAAAACTAAGTTTTAGCCTTTTAAAAAACTGCCAAACTTTAAAAAAAAATTCTCTGTTTATTTATTTTGAGAGAGAGACAGAGCAAGTGGGGTAGGGGCAGAGAGAGAGAGAGAGAGAGAGAGAGAGAGAGAGAGAGAGAGGGTGGGAGGAAGAGAGAGAGAATCCCATGTTGATAATGCAGAGCCCAATGTGGGGCTTGATCCTACAAGCCACTGAATCATGATCTGAGCCAAAACCAAGAGTTGGACAGTTAACTTATTGAGCCACCCAGGTGGCCCCCAAACTGGCCAACGTTTCATGTACCGTCTTCCTTTCCTACCAGCAATGAATGAGAGTTCCTGTTGCTCCCATTCTTGTTAGCTTTTGGTGCTGTCAATACTTTGCACGTTAACCATTCTAATAGATGTGTAATGATACCTCTTTGTTGTTTTAATTTGCAATTCCCTAGAGACATGATATTGAGTATGTTTTCATATGCTTATTTGACATTGGTATCCTTCTCTGGAGAGGTGTCTGTTCAGATTTTTCACCTAGTTTTTAACTGAGTTGTTTTCTTTTTTTTGAGTTTTAAATCTTCTTTGTATATGTTGAATGTAAATCCTTTATCATGTATGTAGTTTTCAAATATTTTCTCCTAGTCTGTGACTTATGTATTCATCTTCCTAACAGTGTCTTTTGCAGAGAAAAAGTTTTTAATGAAATCCACCTTATCAAATCTTTTTCCTTTATGAGTATTGTTTTTTTTTCCCGATAGAACATAACTTTATTACCCTTAGAAACATCTTTTATACATATGACACTGCATAGTATATTCCATACATTACACATTGGTGAATTTGTTCTTTCAATAAAATAATACTGCAATAATTCACATATATACATATAACACTCTTAGAAGGAACTTTTATGCATATATTTTTTCAAGGTGTATTAAATGCACCATATTGTGTTGAATATAGTTATATACTGCAATAATATTTTGTGTTCATATATACATTTACCATTTTTAGAAACTTCTTTTATTTTTGTGCTTTTGCAGAATGTTTTAAATACAGAATGATGTTGTGAACACATTCCTGGAATAACACTTTAATTATTCACATATAAAACTACTGTAGTTAGAAGTACCTTTTGTACATATAATTATCTAAAATATACTAGGGGCAGCTGGGTGGTCCTGTCGGTTAAGCATGCGACTCTTGATTTTGGCTCAGGTCATGATCTCAGGGTTCCTAAGTTTGAGCCCTGTGTTGGGCTTTGCACTGACAGTGTGAGCCTGCATTGGGTCCTTTTCTCCCTCTTTCTCTGCCACTCCCTGGCTCACTCTGTCCCAAAATACATAAATAAACTTTAAATAAAATTTAAAAAATAAAGTATACTAAATGCAACACCACTTTGTGAACATATTCTCACTGAAATATCAATTTGCTCATTTCTACATAACATTAGCATTTAGAAATATCTTTTCTGCGTGTGCCATTACATAGTATATTAGATGTAACACTGTATGGTGAACAGAATCTTTCACTAGAATGATGGATCATATTTTTGATGTTGTGTCTACCAACTCATTACCAAACCCAAGGAAACCATGATTTTCTCCTAAGAACTTTTAAATATGTGACATCATCCTCATTTACATACAATACTTTAAATATGTAGAATGATAGTGCCCTTGTAAGTTTTCAGTGTAAAGAAATGATATTAGAAATAATAGCTTCTGTGGCACTGATATATGAAATCAGAATCAAATGTGAAAAGGGTGGGGCGCCTGGGTGGCCCAGTTGGTTAAGCACCTGACTTCGGCTCAGGACATGATCTTGCAGTTCGTGGGTTTGAGTCCCACATTGGGCTCTGTGCTGACAACTCGGAGGCTGGAGCCTGCCTGGATTCTGTGTCTCTGTCTCTCTCTGCCCCTCCCCCACTCTCACTCTCTCAAAAATAAGTAAACGTTTAAAAAAATTTTTTTAAATGTAAACAGGGTACTAATAATGCCATTTTTGTCAATGTTAACAGTAAAACTTATTTTGTATTTATCATGATGTGGAAATGGTTGTCTAATCACAAAACAAAACTTTGGCATCTAAAAATACTAAATGCAATGGAAAACAGGGCAAATAAAATTAAAATTGAAAAGGAAGACCAGAGGCCATCTCTATGAAAAGGAATGCCAGTTGTTAAAGAAACCAGTAGCTGAGTGGGTTTATAAGAGGACCAATTCAGAAGTGTTATTTGGGTGGAAGTAGTTTGTGTGGGTCAAGTGTCTGATGTGCTCTAGATACACACAGAATCAGCTCCCACACACTTTGGGGAGGACTGGAAATTGATTTTTTTTTATTTTATTTACTTATTTTAGAGAGAGCACAAGCAAGGGAGAGGGGCAGAGGTAGAGAGATTGAGAGACAATCTTAAGTAGGCTCCATGCTCAGCTTGGAGCCCGATGCGTGGCTTGATCCCATGACCCTGGGAACATGACCTGAGCCAAAATCAAGAGTCAGAAGCTCAACCGACTGGCCCCCAGGTGCCCCTGGCAGTTGATTTTTAACAATCACAATGTAGGTGGTTCATTCATGTTTTAACCATATTGTTTAGCGTTAATCTTTCAGTGCTGTCTCTACTTGTATCCTGCTACCTCTTTAAAGATGAGCTTTTTCTAATATTTCATGTTTATGAATGAAGCTTTTATCAAGTGTATCTAGGAATCAGCCATTTTTTACAGATTGCTTTCTTTATAATAAATAGGCTGGAAGATATAAATCAAAGCATTGGCTTTAGTGTCAAAATTACTTGGATTCTGTATGAAATGTGTGGACTTGGGAAACTTGTAAAAAGGTTTTTGTTTTGTTTGCTTTGTTAGTTTGTCTAAAGGATATAATACCTGGTGGTGTGGTTGTGAACCTCACATAAATTATCTAATACAATACCACATTTATAGAAAGCACTCAATATACTACAGCTGCTGTTACTCAGAAAATAGCTATTGTTAGTATGTTTCGGGAAATATGAAGGAGACGGGAAAGAGGTAGATGAGTGAAAGATTATCAGGCAGTTTTGAGCCCTGATGATGACGTCAGTGACTGAAACCAAGAATTTTGGAGAGTTGCTCCAGATTAATGGAAGAGTTAGAAGATACCTTGGCATAAAATAGGTGGATTTAATCACAGATTTTATGGATGTGAATATAATTAGTTACTTTTCTTCAGACCAGTTGGTTTTACTCAGTGCCTTGAACCACCCTCAGAAGTTCCAACAGACTATTTAACGTGTAAAGTCACAATGTGTAGCGAATAGAAAATAGTGAGCAATATAGAGAAGTTCTAATTTGCTATGAAAAGCAGACATGACAAAACTTCACTACAACCTAAATCAAGCAAATAATTAAAATATAACAGAATATATTAGATTTGCCTTTTGAATTTATAGGAATGTTAAGTCACAACTGTTAGATACTTCTACTCAGTGGCATATGCTTTAGGGCAAACAAGAGAAACATGATAATTGCGAATACTTTTAACAGACACTGATATATTTTAAGAGTACCATGGCTATTTAATTTTCATTATTACTAGATTGTTTAACATGATAAGTATTTTAAAGCACTCAAATGTCTCCTAGGATTCTAGTTTTTTTTTTTCTGAAATTTATTGACAAATTGGTTTCCATACAACACCCAGTGCTCATCCCAAAAGGTGCCCTCCTCAATACCCATCACCCACCCTCTCCTCCCTCCCACCCCCCATCAACCCTCAGTTTGTTCTCAGTTTTTAACAGTCTCTTATGCTTTGGCTCTCTCCCATTCTAACCTCTTTTTTTTTTTTCCTTCCCCTCCCCCATGGGTTCCCGTTAAGTTTCTCAGGATCCACATAAGAGTGAAACCATATGGTATCTGTCTTTCTCTGTATGGCTTATTTCACTTAGCATCACACTCTCCAGTTCCATCCATGTTGCTACAAAAGGCCATATTTCATTTTTTCTCATTGCCACGTAATATTCCATTGTGTATATAAACCACAATTTCTTGATCCATTCATCAGTTGATGGACATTTAGGCTCTTTCCATAATTTGGCTATTGTTGAGAGTGCTGCTATGAACATTGGGGTACAAGTGGCCCTATGCATCAGTGCTCCTGTATCCCTTGGATAAATTCCTAGCAGTGCTATTGCTGGGTCATAGGGTAGGTCTATTTTTAATTTTCTGAGGAACCTCCACACTGCTTTCCAGAGCGGCTGCACCAATTTGCATTCCCACCAACAGTCTAGTTTTTGAGAGCATGCAATGAAACAAGCAGAAGGATGCCCTTCTCAGGCATCTTGGCAATAGAAGGACTTTCATATTTTTGTTTTTCTTTGTTCGTGTTAGTGCAGTACTTTGCAACAATTAAGCTTTAGGCGTATATAATTTATTTCTTTGTATTTCTTTATTTAAAGAAACCACAAAGATAAAGTATATACAGATTGCAGAAAATGTTTGAAAATCACTTGTCTAAAGAAACTATAGAAGCATGTAATGAAATGTCGAAATGTGGACTAGAATTGGCCAAGGAAAAGTTTCGTTATGTGCACTCTGGTAGGAAGTAAGGTTTCAGTTTTACGTTGTGTGTTTATATTCATGTTGTGTGCCTGCTTATATTTATGTTGAATCTATTGTGACTTTTGGAGGAGTTTAGTGACTGAAATAAAATTTGATTCACTGTTATGCAATATCATCATAGACTTTGATTTCAATGGATGGAAAATAAGCTATAGTTTGTCAAGAGTGGCATTTTTTTCTGTTAAATTTATTATGTGGTAGACTAGGGTGGGCTGACTTTATGTAAATGACACATCCATCAGTCACAACTAAAATATTATTAATAGAAAAGAATAAAACATGGTATTAGAGGATCTCTGAGATATATATATATATATATATATATATATATATATATATATACATACACACACATATACATGCACACACACACACACATATATGCAGAATGATTAAAGTAGATAATAAAAATCAAAAGTGAAGATGACTACAATAATTATTTGATAGGTAGAATTGTCACCAACTCAATTTAATTTTTATGACACTATAGTAATAAGAATTAGATAATAAATTCAAAGTATGTTTTAATTGAATGAACACTAAGAAAATTGAAATTTAAGGCAAAGAGATGATTAAGAATTAGAACAATTAGTTAAAATGATTAGAGTCATCAAATTTCAATAAAGGCTGAAGAAAAGGTTTAGTGCATAAAACATGAAAAGAGTAACATGGACAAACAGAATCTATCTAAATGCATGAATCAGTTGGAAAGGTAGAATCAGTAGAATCAGTGTGATTAATTCAGTTAAAATATAGAAAATGCTATATTAAAATAATGAGACATTGACTCAAATGTCTGGCACTATTAGAAATGTCATTATTTTATATGAATATATCATATTACATGAGAAGTCAAGTCATACAATAACTATATATATATACTTATATATACAAAATTATAAATGTATATAATAGCATGTAACATAATATGTAAACATATAACATATAATTGTGCGTATCACCTTATTTCTCTATTATATATCTATTATATTACTATATATGCATTTTTCCCACTATAAGTTAAGCAAAGCCAAATTCTATAACATATTTGGACAATATATTGCTCTTCATGTTGTCTTTATTCAGAAGAATTTGCTGTAAGATATCTGTTTAATTAATGTTAGGTTTTTGATTGACCAAAAGAAGTATTTTGGCAATTATTTACTGAGGATTTGAGAAAATTTTACTGAGTAGCTAACAGATTCTTCAGGAGGTCTGCAGAAATAAAAAGGTCTGTTTCAAACGAAAGCTGAAAGCTAAAGCTGATTGTGTTGGCAATTTATCATGTTCTTTTCACTATCAATAATTTCACATTTATAATTTAAAAGACAACTTTGTGGAATTTTTGCATAAGAACATTTGCATGAGCAATCTATCTTCACTGTTACAATGTTTAGCCATTGATAGTTGAGGACAAATTTTATAAACAAATTTTAATAATTGATAATATAATTAAAGATTGTAGTATATCTACTGTGTCTTTAATTTCTGGGTAAGAAATAATACATTTACCATCAATGGATAGCATTCATTGAGCACTTACTATTTGTTCTTTTCTGCACTGATCTCACTTAATCCATGAGAAATCTTTGTGAGAAAAGAATTACTATTTCCAACTTAAGCTTAACAGAACAGAATTTGAACCCACTTTGGGTTATCTGACTTCAAAAGTCATGATGATACAGCCCACACCATGTGAGTCTATTCTGCCACCTTACTGAATGTAAGTAACACATCTTCCCGATCTTGTTTGATGCGTATAATTACAGGCAGGACTGGAAATGGTCTGAACACTACATTAGAAAAGTTGAAAGACTAAATACTCACTGAATCGGGGCGCCTGGGTGGCGCAGTCGGTTAAGCATCCGACTTCAGCCAGGTCACGATCTCGCGGTCTGTGAGTTCGAGCCCCGCGTCGGGCTCTGGGCTGATGGCTCAGAGCCTGGAGCCTGCTTCCAATTCTGTGTCTCCCTCTCTCTCTGCCCCTCCCCCGTTCATGCTCTGTCTCTCTCTGTCCCAAAAATAAATAAACGTTGAAAAAAAAATTTAAAAAAAAAATACTCACTGAATCAAATCAATCTCTTTCTTGCCAGGAAAAAAAAAAAATCATGTTTTATGTTTTAACTAATTTTCTTGATTTGGCCTTTCCCTATTTTTCTTGCTTAAAAACCTACTTTTGTGTTTCTAACTTTTACCCTTGTTTTACTACTTCTTTAGCTTGAAAATGGGTATCACAATTGAGAATATCATATATACATGCTATAAATACTTATGATTGATTTAAATTGAATTTTGTCATTTCATAATACCACTATTTTCCCATTGATGCTGTGTCATAACTTAGCTTTCAAAAGAAGACCAGCACGTGATCTCACAGTCATAGGATTGAGTGCCATGTTGGGCTCAGCGTGGAACATGAAGCCTGCTTGGGATTCTCCCTCTCTTTCTTTTTCTCTCCCTCTCTCTCTGCCCATCCCCTGCTCATTCTCTCCCTTTCTCTCTCTCTCTCTCAAAATAAATAAGTAAACTTAAAAAAAACCCAGCATAGTTTTAGCTCAAATTTTATACGTGGGTAATATATTTTTGTCAGATACATTTTCCTTACCTAATCATACATTTTCTTAGTCTCCTTAGTTCAACCATAGCAATGTTGAGATATGTATCATACAGCTATAACTTAACATTGCTAGAATTATATGTCATGAATATTTACTTCATTATTTATAATTATATTCATCAAATTAAGATGTTTCATCTAATCAGAAAAGGGTTATGTTATATTTATAAATGCACATACTGTCAGACAATAAGATTTTTTTCACAGAATATTGCATATTTAGCCTTTTTTTTGAGGTATCACCTAATTTCTTTAAACACAGCTTTTTAATGTTCTATTGTGTGGTATTAACAATTTTGTAAATTATTTTCTCTTTCTTTAAAAATGATTCTAAAATGAGAGTAGCATGTTTTATTTTATAATTTTACTTCCGTGATAAAATGTGTTTCTTTAATTCCACCTAATTTTTTTTCTTTGATTTGCAAATTGTATTGAGACATTTAATCTCTGTTAGTAATACTAAGTCTCAGAAAAGTCTGTTACATTTAGAAAGCCTAGAAAAATACTCTTTATAATTTTCCAGAATATACAATGAATTGTCCGTCTGTAGATATCATACAGGCCTGAATTTAAATTGACCTCTTCTCCTGAGGGTTAATTCCCTGAACATATATCACATAGACATGTGTATTAATTATAATTTAAGATAGTCAAGTGTGTAATGAACCAATTCAAACTGAAATCTACACTGAATCAAAATATGTAGGGAGCATTTATATCACTTTATTTCCCAAAAAATTAAATACCATCCTTTTTATTTTCGCAAATAGTGAAATAGTAATATATTTTTAATCAACTGTTTCCTTAATTTTTGTATTTTTAGAAAACTTTCCTTTGTAAGTTCACTGGTTGAATCTGAATCACGTTAAATGGCGTATTTAAATTTTTACTTTGTTACTTTTGTTTTCGCCTTTGAGTTTAAAAACGTGTTTATACCATCAAAAATTCTATAAACTTTTACTTCCTATACATACTATCAAAAACTGGCAATATATTTAATATCATATTTATGGTGTAATGGCCCCCAAAACTATTACATGATTTGAGCTCAAAACTATATTTTATTTTAACATCTGACTTTTAGTAACTTAGGTTTCATCTGGAGCCTTAGATACACGATGATTTTACCCTGGAATTACTTTTAGCCTTTGGAAGGTCACTCGTTTACAGGTTATTGCGTCTCATAAATTGATCTAATCTTCTGAATAATGGCTGGACATGCTGATGATCAATATTTTATTGCTTCTACATCCTAAAACACGCCATGAATTACAGTCAAAATCGTTATCACCCAGCACTGCAGACATAACAATAATATACATGTGATATGACTCCTTAGCTTGTGGTACTGTTTGTGGAACAAGACTCTGCTTGAATGATTTTATTTCAGCACTATTATAATCCTCTTGAATTTATAGATAGAAATGCCACTGACAGTTATCACTCAGTCCTATTCAAGGCCAGAGAAGTAACTCATTATGGTTTTCCATGACAATAATCACATCTAAGTTTTCCTTGATTCAAGTTATTCTAAAGATGAATCACTTTGTTCTGTTTTCAAAGGGCAGTGTGAATTAATTATTAGTGTAATTTTAGAATCCAAGTATGAACTAATATTTTATATTAAGGAGTTTCATAAATTAACATAAAATAGTTGTTGATTCTGACTATAATTATTTTATTGTTATATGTAATCATATTTCCTTAATTAAAAGCAGTGTGTGATGCAAATGCTATGCATTTTAGCTTTCCACTATCACATTTTTATGCCATTTTTACCATTTTCATATATTAATTTACTTTTGTGAGATTTTCTTTCCTTATTTCTCTTTAGTCTTATACACAGATGGTCTGATCTCTCTCTCTCTCTTAGTCACATTCTCTTATCCATGCTTCAGTTGTCAGTCAGTTTCAACATTTGCTTTTCTGATGCCTGCTATGACAATCAATATTTGATGATGTGAGTGCTTCTACTAATCCACAGTTTGTTAGTATCATGATTCTGATCGAAAAATGGAAACTTTTTCTCTTGGGAAGCTAAGTATGGGCATAAAAATAACTGCGGTAGAAAATAGTTTTTGTTATTATGATCCTAATCCTATTATCTGTAATTTTCAATCAGTTTCACTCTCACTGGTGTGTGTGTGCACACACATACACTTCAGTAATTCAGTTTCCTAGAGGTAATAGAGAATTGCTCATCTGTTTAAACACTGAGTCTGCTTACACAGTTATGCAGTAGAGATATGTGCTTGCCATCATTTTTGACTGCTTTCTTAGCTTTCAACTTTCCTTAGAAAAATCTGGTGAGCCAAAGCTTCAGGAAGTCTATAAGATCATTCAGGTGAGTTTGTTTGATCCTATTAATATTTACCAGTTCTTTCACTGATTGCATTGACGTATTTCATTTTTAATTGAACTGGCTTATCAATGTCCTCAGCGTTGGGCAAAATATTGAACTTGTAAACTGAAACATGCACATGTAAATGACTTAAGAGATAATACAGCAACTGTGAATTCACTGTGGATAATTAAGAAAATAATTTTAAATGGAAGAAAAATATGACTAAGGACTATAGTGTGGATTGAATTATTATACTATGAGAATTTTAACGGTTTAATCACTTTGTCAGCATAAATATAAAAAGCTATTAATACTGCTTTTGTATTTACTAGCTTGAGTTTCATCCTTTCTCAATTTATGTGAGTCCCTAGTTTTAATAAAAATGCTTTTGGCTCAGCATTAGCTTCATTAGTTTGAAGGAATGACCCTTTAATAAATTGTCAGCAAAGGGAATCAATATGTTTAAAGGTTTTCAGGACTTTGGCTAAACAAATAGTCCAAACAAGTTATATGATTAAAACTTACGACCAAAAGATTGCCCACCTGATCCAACATGGATTTCTTCTTTCAAAATAACTGTGTGTGTGTGTGTGTGTGTGTGTGTGTGTGTGTGTGTTTGTCTGTCTAAGGAAGTGTTGAAGAGTATACCCTAGTTAATAAAGAGGATAAGAGTTGGCATCAGCAAACACAAACCTACTGAGGACAGATTTAAAATATGGTACTACATTCTCCTAAAAGAGACTATAGCTATGCATGAGGCTCATCTCTCTCTTCTTAGTGTGTTATATTGTCCCAAGAATTAAATATATTATAAAAAGAAAAGTGTAACAAAAATATAAGTAGATTGTAAAGTAATATTAATATAACATACTATATTCATAACAATTTTACCTAAAAGGTAATTCCCTATTTGGGATTATTTAGAGTTTACTTTTTCACTGTAACGTGGCAAGAAATTTTAACCAAACGGGATTTAACCTTTTGGGAAGAGGGTTATTCTGCATAAATTCTAGAAACTATGTTTTTTTTCTCCCAAAGCAAAAGGTATGCAGGCATAAACATATAAAATTTTGCCTGTAATTTTAGGAAGAAGAGAGATTGATTCATAGTCCCCATATTTAGTCAATGATAAGAAAGAAAAAGCAGGAGTCAAGATTAGAAAAAATTATTTAATCAGCCAGCTTTTTTTTTTTCATGTAGGAAGTAGAAGGAAAAAACTTTATGGATTATTCAAGGCTGAAATTGAAGTTCAAGCATCAACAATCACCAAATTCAGCTTTTTCAGTTTTTAATTTTTGAATACTTGAACATGGAGAGAGATGATTTGGTCATGGTCCATTAAAACATTCAAATCAATTTTCCTTTTGCTCCTACATAAGTATACCATTTAGTTGGCCTCTACTTTGGTGATTGACAAGCATTGTTCCCTACAAAATGGTTTATATTTGCATTAATTTTTAATCCATAAGTTATTTACGTGTTTTATCTTTTCGTTTAACTATAGATTTGCTGTTTTCCTTTATAAAACAGTAACAAAACCATCTGAGTTGATCTACGTTTCAAAGTGTATGTATAAAGAGAGATGGGATTGCTGATAACTTCATAATATAAGGAATGAGCCTTATGTTCACTGCACCAGCCTTTACATTTACCAAAGAATACTTTAGTTTTATCATGGACCACTTAATTTTTTAAATATATTTAATCAGAATGGTATGGATAAAAATCCTAATATTCTAGGAAGAAATATTTGATCAGTTTCTTTTTTTTAAATTTTTTTAATATTTATTTATTTTTGAAGGAGAGAGAGACACAGTGTGAGCAGGGGAAAGGCAGAGAGGGAGGGAGACGCAGAATCTGAAGCAGGCTGCAGGCTCAGAGATATAAGCACAGAGCCTGATGTGGGACTCGAGCTCACGAGCTGTGAGATCATGACCTGAGACTAAGTCAGATGCCCAACCCAATGAGCCACCCAGGGACCCCTGGTCAGTTTCTTAATTTGAAAATCCTAAATGAAACATATTGGAAGGAATTTTAATAAGTGCCTTTCCCCTAGTTGCTCAAGAAGTTATAAGTTCCTGGACTTAATGAAAAGTATTTAAATCAAGGCAGAATCAAAATAGCCATTTTAGTTGGTCAATATATTTTAAAGTGGCAAGGATAACAGGTATCATATCATTCGGTGATGCTTGTGTTTGCAAGAAATATCATATGGGCAAGGTTAATTTCTTTTCAATATTCAGGCCTGACAAATTAGTGATAAAAAAGAGAGCATATAAATTGACAGTACTGGCTGGAATATTTTGGATAATGGACTAAGTTAATAATACTAGAAAGGATATGTGGATATTAGCCATGTGTGAATAGACACCAAAAACAGTGTATTTCAGTTTCCACTGAGTAAAATGAATAACCATTTACATTTGAGAGGGCCCTAATAAATTGTGCATATCACTGTTTTATTTTCCTTTTTTTTAAAAAAATTTTTTCAATGTTTTTTATTTATTTTTGGGACAGAGAGAGACAGAGCATGAACGGGGGAGGGGCAGAGAGAGAGGGAGACACAGAATCGGAAACAGGCTCCAGGCTCCGAGCCATCAGCCCAGAGCCCGACGTGGGGCTCGAACTCATGAACCGCGAGATCGTGACCTGGCTGAAGTCGGACACTTAACCGACTGCACCACCCAGGCGCCCCTTATTTTCCTTTTTAAACACTCCTGGATTGACTATGTTTGTATCATTGCCTATGACAATGTTCCATGAAGAAACAACAAATATAAATGCAGTATCCTTTTCCAAGTGTTGTGCCATTTAAGTATTTATTTAAATCAAGACGAAATAGTTCCCCTTTGATGATATTTTGTGGTATAGACTTTCCAGATCATTGCCAATCTGTTTAAACTAAATATTTTTTCTTGTATTGCATCAAGGAAATCCATATGTGACAAATATACTTACTAGGTTACTTTTATCAGTAAAACAGATAAGGACGAGCTTAAAAATTAATACAAACTATAATTTCTCCGGCTTACCTATTTACTTGTTAAAAATTTTCCCAAATGTTAGTCATTAAGGTTTACTGAGATACACAGTATGTCATTCTCCATCAGACTTAAGTTGGAGTAGGCAGCATTACGATCTAAGTTGAATGAACTAACCTCATTAAGTTACATATTTTGATTGTGACCCTCTAAAATGCAGATGGTATTCTATTAACTAATTAATGCAATTATTTTTTTTTTCTATTTGATGCCATCTCCATGATTAAAGTTCACACTTATCTATAGGAATTCATTTCGATTGCCATTCATATAAAATAAGTATTAATGGGGCTTAAATAAGTTCATATGCACCTGATGGTTCTTTTTAGCAACTCGAATTGAAATTTGTGTGCTGGCATTTTACTTGACTGCTTCTTTTTCACCATTACTAAGAATTTACTCAAGCGCTTGAAGGAAATTTATACCAGGTAAGCATATGAATTCCGCCCCATAGACAATTGGAAACATTATCAAGATGTTCTTTTTCTATATCCGAAACTAATATCACTTGATAAATTTATTTAACTGCAAAATGTAAAAACATGACAGTTTCAGGTAGCTTACTAATTTGTCAGTGTTATCAAATCTCCAACAATGCATTTTTAATGCATTTGTTCTCTTACATGAAACACATTTCTTTCCAAAAGAAGATTTAAAGCTTTCTTGCAAAGGCATCTTAATGTGTGCCCTCTAAAAGCGTGTAATATAAATTCACAAAATTATAACAAATAATTTTGATACAATCTTTGCCATTTTGTAGTTAAATTGGTCAGCACTAAATATATAGAATATCACCTTGGTGATAAATTTATGTTTGACTTTGGCCTTCCGTACTCCATTACATACTTTCCTTTGACTGAAAATTTCTGACAAACAGAAATTTATGGTGGAAATGACCTCTCAACTTTATTTATGAGACCAGTAGCAGAGCATAGCGGTAGATCACAGAATGACATATGATTACTGTTTCCGGAAATAGGGACAGGATCGTACAGCGCAGTGAACCATGCTTGATACTGAAAGTCTACATGCTTTGGTCTGTCCCACAGCAGGGCTACACATTTGGTAGTAAATGGAAATTTGGCAAAATCAGTTCACTACAAAAACCTCAGAGTTCTGCTAAAAGTATCCCTTTATACATAAACGCATGCAGGAAAAACTGTGATATTTTCAATTTCACTTTATTCCTTTTGGTTCAACCTGAAATTGCTAATTATATATTGTAATGATATTCCATTTAAACAAGCATGTTTACTGTGGAATTGTCTCTGGAAGCTGTTCTCCACCTTTCATTATTTGTTTAAAATTTTTTAATGTTTATTTGTATTTTTGAGACACAGAGAGAGAGCATAAACAGGGGAGGGTCAGAGAGAGAGGGAGACACAGAATCTGAAGCAGGCTCCAGGCTCTGAGCTGTCAGCACAGAGCCCAACGCAGGGCTCGAACTCACGGACTGTGAGATCATGACCTGAGCCGAAGTCGGAGGCTTAACCGACTGAGCCACCCAGGTGCCCCTCATTATTTGTTTTCTATGTCACCATTCATCAGTAGAATGACATACCACTATATAGATTTCAAAATTCAGTAGTAATTCCCTAAATCCGTATTATAGAATAAATTTACATAAAGTAAATATTGCTTGAAAACAATTTCTCATATCAAAATAATTTCATTTGTTCTGCATTTTATAACTAAAATATTAATATTCCAACTAATACTTATAGCAGGAAAGAATAATAAGTGTTATTAAATCATGTTAAGTTCTAGTTTTTCACAAAAAAATTAAATGTAAGCTTAATTCCTATGTTTTACTTTGATGTGAGAAGTTTATATGTAAAATTGTTTAGATTTGGCTCCCTGATATACTGTCCAATAGATGAAATTTAAGTGATTCTATAAGATGAACAAAATGAATTAATTTTCCACAGTGAATCTTTCTATTCCATAATCAGGCTCCAAACTGTAAACAAATAATTTTCTTCTTATTGGATATTTTAACAGATTATTACTGATGACTACTGATGTTTTTTTCCCACTGTTCCTTAATTTACATTATATTTACAGTCTATGCCAAGCATAGGTATTTTTCTTTTTTGGAATGAAGATAGTAAAAATCCATGTGGCTTGAGCCCACTTATCACCAAAATGACCTTTCAGTGCCAAAAAAATAAATAACTAGTAACAAAGATATGAGCAATAAACGCTGAAGAAAAGCAAAGCAATAGGCATATATAAATGGACTTGCTCTTTGGAGGTATTTCTGATCACATCACCCCATTTATGGTTGAAGTTTGTCCATTTTCTTTAGAAACCACAATCTAATTATGCACAGAATTCCTCTGTGGTGCCAATTTTATTGACCTTATTGTATGCTTTCTCAGATCAGGTTTGTGTACTACAAGTAGAAGGGACTTACAGAACAAAACGAGCAATACTAAAAGGTAAAGAATATAAAATGCCCCGTCACAGTGTTTTTGTTCAAAGATGGCCGCACTTGTACATTTAAGCATAGGTCACGCTAGCGATATATGTATTCCCAGGAGAAAGTGTCAGAAACACCTGACACTACATTCTGATGAAATAAATTGGGTACTAGGAATCCAATCTCAAGCACTTTTAAAACTTTGTTATTTTTAAACTGAATTTCTTCAAATATGTCGAAGTCTATTTTGTCACCAAATTGCTTCAAATATTTGTATCAAAATAAACCACTTGGGGAATATTACAAGAGCAAAATCCACTGGAGGCTTTATTTTTTGTTTGGTGTCCCTTTAGGATTGAATATTACCTTGTGTTAGTATGAAAAGTTCAATGAAAATCTGGAGGTGTTTATCACATTATATTGAAAAAAAAAATGAGAAAAATATTTGGAAGTTAAAAACCTATTTAGTGATACTATATACACTATACAGTACAGTAATATTGCCTATTGAGCCCTAGGCTCAATGAAACAGCATATTGTTGTTTTGATTGAATAACTATTTTGGTTGGATCTTATTACTGTTTAAAGTGAGCAGTCTTTGAATATATGCCTCTCTCAACTCAGAAAAGCATTCATCTAGTCTTAAATTTGTTTTCTTGGACATATTTCAACTTAAATCTCACTTGAACATCAGGAGAAAGAAAAGGTTATAATACCCTTTGCCAGATGGTTTTTAAACAATATATACAAAGAAATAATAGTCAATACTCAAATCTTTGTGTTTTCTGTTATTTCAGTTCTGTTTTCTTCTTCTTCTCCTTCTTTTTTATACTTTTTCTTTTTATGCATGTGTGTACACATGTGTGTATGTGGAAAGTTTGCTATATTAAAGATGGGGATGATTTTAGGAAAAACCAAGTGGCCAAAGTAGGTTTTATTTATAGTTAAGTGATATCTTATGACAATAGTGCATGACACAGTTCATAGAGCATATTCAGATAGAACATTGTGGCCTCTGACCTTTGCTGTTGAACCACCTGACAAGAAGCAGCCATTTGTCAAAGGATAAAGATTAATTGCTGAGTTTATCTATGGAGGCCACATGTATAAAGGTTTAGATTGGGAAGTTAAGAAGTATAGCCAGTTGTCACCTAGGGGTTATTAATTCTAATCATATAGAAATGACGTTTGTCCTCGGGAGATCAAGAACCCTAAAATGATAGAAATCATCTCTGCTCGCTCTCTCTCCTCTCCCCCCTTCCTTCTCACCTCAGGTGTTTTAGATCTAATTCTTATAAAGCCAGTCATTTGTATTATGTGATCTCACTGCTGTCTTCGTCTTGCAATTGTTGAACGTAATGGTTATCTATCCAAATCTCTTCATCCACAGTGACATTCATTTGCTTTATTCTTTCATCGTTTTTTGTTTGGAATTTGCAGCAACCTGCCACCCGTCTCGTTTAACTTTAGCCCATTCTCCAACAATGTCACAGGTAGTCTTCTAAGACTACAAATCTGACTAAGTTACTTCCCTATTTAAAAATACCTAATGGCTTCCCAGAACCTTGGTGATAAAATTTACAATCCACAGCATGGCTTACAATGTCCTCTATAATCTGGTTCATGTTTAAATCTACATCCTAGCCTCCGACTCTTTCCTTCAGTCCAAACTTCAATCACAGTACCTTAGTGAGATCCTTCAAACCCTGCTTCATGTTTCTTACTTCTAGGGCTTCATCTATTCTAATATTCTACCCATAAAAACCTAACTCATGCCTCCAGTGTCACAGGACTCAGCTCAGACATCTCCCAACCTTATCCTTCTTTTAGGAGGCTCAAACGGCTAAGTATTTCCCTTTAATACTTTGAAATCTGTGTATCTGGTCAAATCTGCCTTCCTCTTTTTTTAATTATATTGACATATAATTGACATATAGCAATGTGTACATTTAAGTTATAAAAGTGATTTGATGCATTTATATATGGAAATATGATTAGTACCATAGCATTAGCTAACATCTCCATCATGTCACATAATTATATTTTGTGTGTGTGTGTGTGTGGTGAGAACATTTAAGATCTACTCTATTAGCACCTTTGAGGTATCAAATACAGTATTGT
Source organism: Prionailurus bengalensis (assembly GCF_016509475.1). Lineage (NCBI taxonomy): Eukaryota > Metazoa > Chordata > Mammalia > Carnivora > Felidae > Prionailurus > Prionailurus bengalensis. The sequence goes on along the minus strand of NC_057350.1, from coordinate 33,033,171 downwards.
TGGCTATAATCATATTCAAAGCTCATTGAGAGCAAGGTCATGTTTTACTTCCTAGTAAGATAGCACTTAATAGAATGGCTCAGGAGACATTAAGAAGTAAAGTCAAGAAATGGATGGGGAGAACATAGTTCCCTTCCCTGGTGAAGAAATCTTATGAACTCTACCAAAAGGACTATGGCCACAGTGCAAAGTCTAACAATCATCCCCTGCCCCCCCAAATCAGATTGACTAATTGAGAAGTCCTACTCTATCACAAAAACACTGACATTAATCAAATATCAGTTGAGGGGGAAAAAAAAACAGATGAAAAGTAATTGCTAAAAAAAAACTCGAAAGCATTTGGAAGCCCAAAGCAAAGACAGTAAATGATACATACGGTCCTTAATAGTTGTTAATTTTTTTCTCTTGCCTGGCAACTTACATGATAGGCTAATAATTTGTTGGTTAAAATCCTTGTGATAACAAAGGATATTTCTTTTCTGTGTAATTTTTCACTTCATATAAGACACATGAGAGACACATGATATTCTTTACTGCATTTCTTACTAATGATAAGAGACTAAATGTGACTGTACAAATCTAAGCCCTAATTGTCATAGTGTCATGATGTGAAGGTCATGGTGTGAAGATGACATGGGCCACTAGACCCAGAATGGCTGATTCACTGCCACTGCTTAATGGCGTGTCTGTGGCAAACATCTCTCAGTCCTGGCATTCCTTCCCTACTGCTCTAAAAAGCCTCTATTAATCAATAGAATAGCAAGAAAGAATCTACTTCCTATTACTAAAAAGACTAGTAGCATTCCATTTAACATAGGTAAAGTAAGTGTATTATTCTGTGAGTATCTCAGAGTACATTAATATTGCTATACATTTTGATTTATTGAATTATTAATGTGAGAGCTCATGTTAATTCTGTCAGCAAATATATTTTTTTTTAATTTGGAGTTGGCAGGTTTCTCTATCAGGAGCTATAGTTATAGTGAAGACATAGGTCTTGCCCTTTTGATTTTCACAAGAAATCTAGAATAGAATGAGTAAGTGTTTCTACCTCCAAATTATAGGTTAGGGAACCGTGGTACAGCAAGAATTAACCTTGGTCTTCTGAATCCTAATCCAAGAGAATTCCACTTCATATTCTTTCTGTCCTATAGCAGGTTTTCACAGAAGGTATCTTAAAATTCTTTGGAATGCTAGTAGTTATAATATAATACGACCAACAGGTATATTAACCATCTATAATGATATCAAGTTCCTATATGTGTGCTAAACAAATGATTCACTCAAGAGGGGAAAAGTATTTGTAAAGATTTATTACTTTGTTATACTATGAGATTGCTGTGTTTTTTCTTCAGCACATGCTGTACTAATGTAATCACATTTAGTTTTAAAATTATATTGAACTATTTTATATAATTTTAACTTCAGACTACTTGTTTTTTTTTAAGTTTATTTTAACTTCAGACTACTTTTTTTTTTTCATTTTGAGAGAGAGAGAGAGAATGATCAGGTGAGGGGCAGAGAGAGAGAGAGAGAGAGAGAGAGAGAGAGAGAATCCCAATCCCAAGCTGGCTCCAGTAATGAGGAGCCCTATGAGGGGACTCGAACCCATGATCCGTGAGATTATGACTCGAGCCAAAATCTAGAGTTGGACGCTTAACCGACTGAGGCACCCAAGTGCACCCAGTTAAGACAATATTGGTAACAGAAAAGCATGATTCTATAATTTTGAAGCAATATTATTTTAATATACCCAGTATAGTTCAGACCTTAAAATCCAGCTTTATCCCCAAGCACCAGTTTAGTTAGAGCTAATACTAGAATACATTAGCTACAATATACTAAAACATTTCACAATTTTGACAGTCTCTTCTATCCATGCACATTATTACACACTAACTAAATAACAATGAATCAAACATTGATTGGATGCTTGAATGCACCACTCAAGGTCTGTTAATCTTTATAGATTCAAAGCATGAGCCCTATGGACTACTTATCAAAGATGAGATTTAACAGACCTGTGTATCTTTCCCTCATTTGTCATGTTGTCACTGGCTTGAGGGCTCTGGAAAGCAATTTTTTATAGAAAAAAAAAAACTATTCTGTCTTTCCAAAACTAATAGGAGATATAGACAATGATTTAAGAAAAATTATTCTTTTTAATTATGTATCTTAATATTTTATAGTCGCTATCATATTTGAATAAGAAATCCAAAGTTGAAGTTAATGAACACTACAGTGGTTATGCCTTTTAAAAATCTACCCGATTTCTTCTGTATACACACAAACATTAGACATTAGGCCAAACATTAGTCAGAAAGATCATCAAATTATTTCATTAAACTTATGCATATAGATACTGCTTGAAAATTTAGTTGCTTCATTTAATTAAATATCTTCTGACATTAAGGGCTATTTTTTCAGAATTTAAAATATTCAAAATAAAAAAAATACTTAATACTTCTCTTTTTGGAATGAAAAATTCCTATTGAAGTTAGTATTTTTGTTAATTAAACCTTTTTAAAAATTAAAGTTGAAGCTAAAATTCTTTGACCAAAATTTTTGATATCACACAAATATAACAGGTGTCAAGGCTGGCTAAAACTCTACAGAGTTTTAAATTACTTTGTACTGGGGCACCTTGGTGGTTCCATCGGTTAAATATCTGACTCCTGATTTAGGCTCAGATCATGATCTCACAGTTTATGAGTTTGAGCTCTGCATTGGGCTCTGTGCTGACCGTGCAGAGCCTGCTCGGGAAACCCTGTCTCCGTCTCTCTCTCTGCCCCTCCCCTGCTCTCTCTCTCTCAAAATAAATTAAAAAACAAATAACTTCATATAGAATGAAATAGTTTAAATTCAACTATAGGAAATTCTCTGAAAATGCATAGGAAATATATCACTGGAACTCTGTGAGTTAAAAGTCATGGACTGTGAATGAAGAGTTGTAGGATGGGTTAAGTGACAAAGTTCTTGTATGGAAAAGATTCATTTTCTCCATAAAGACAAGGATAACTAAAGTTTGCAATAGTACAAATGTGAGGCAAACAATTTCTTCTTTAAAATAAAAATGTCGTATAGTTGTGAAAAAGAATGTTGCAAAATGTTTTGTGCACGGAGCAAAGTGCGAAGTTGATTATTAATTTAGTGGAATTTAAAATATATTTTCAAACTTTACTCATTAAAATGTGAATAATCTGACAGAAAGACTATCAACAGAAGTGAGGATGAATATTCCAATTAGTGATAGGAACGATCATGTTTTACTAATTTTTATATCATATATAGGTACATGTAGTATGTAATGAATGATATATGTATACATATAGAAAGTAAAATATTTAATAGAAGTCTATTGCATGAATACATAGGTATATTAATACAACTTAATTTATGGGAGTAAGTTGTAAAAATAATTTATCTTTTCTTTTGATTACATATAATTTTATACAATATGGTAGATGGAAATTATATTGGACTGTGGTTAAGGAAACTCCAGTTTGAATCGTAATTGCCAGTAGCAAGAAAACCAGTAAGTTCTCTATGATGCTTATTTTTTAATCATCATCAAAATAAAAATGTTGAACAACTACATGATTTTTTTCAACAATTCTAAGGATGTGTATTTTTTCACATATTAACATTTCTGAAATCAGATGACTTTTATAATTATATTTTGCAATGTTGATTTTGGAGAGGACATATCTAAATAATATATCTTACACAGGTGATAATTTAAATTTTTTTTAATGTTTATTTATTTTTGAGAGAGACAGAGACAGAATGCAAGTAGGTTAGGGGCAGAGAGAGAGGGAGGCACAGAATCGGAAGCAGGCTCACGAGCCATGAGACCATGACCTGAGCCGAAGTCAGACACTCAACCGACTGAGCCACCCAGGCACCCCGTCACATGGTGATAAGTTAGATTTTTATGAAATATGATATTTAAAAATCCCTGTAAGTAGACACTTGGCTGGCTCAACTGGGTTGACCATGTGACCCTTGATCTTGAGGTCATGAGTTTGAGCTCCCCATGTTGGGTGTAGAGATTACTTAAATAAATAAAACTTTAAAAAAAATTAATAAGTAAATAAATAAATAAATAAAAATCCTTCTAAGGACTGATGTTCTCTGTTTCTATACATCCCAGGAATAAAAGGTAAAGATTTACAAGTGTGGCTTACAATACTGAAAGACATTTTAATGGGTAATTTTATGAAATCAAATGTAGAGCACATCATCTTGCATGAATCCACTAAACAACCAGGTTAATTCTTAGAGAATTGTATAACAGAGAAGCCACATATTTCGATCTGCTTCAACACACATGACAAATTGCATTAGCATGCATGGCATACTCCAGTGGATCTGCCCATTGATTGGATAAATTGCAGGTTTTATGTGATTCCTGGTATATCACTTGGCATCATTGTTCTGTCACTCGAGATAGCATAATAGAATGGATTGTGTCTAGAGATCTATACTTTGGATATTGGTGAGGCTTTTTCCTATGGAAAATTTTTACGTTATGTGAAATATTTAAGGTTTTCCTGGGAAAAACAGAGGCAATAAAGAAGACTGGAATTTCAACCATGTAACCAAGCTTGACAGAAAACCAGGAAAAGCTCTGGAACAACACAGGAATCTCAGTTCTTACTGGTCACAGTCCTAATGAAAATGCAACTCAGAAGCTAGAGATGAGTCTGGCTTAGGTCCAACACATTGCCTCACTCCCAGAATATAATTCATCTCTATTCTGCTGCACCATTAATGTAAATCCTCAACTTTCTCTTCCCTGTTTTTTTCCTCAGTGTCATTCTGCTATCTCTCCCCCTCTCAGACTCTGTATTTCAGTTTGAAATTAATAGAAATTGCCTAACTAGTTTATGTAATCATTATTCCTATAATTTGATGGCCCTGGAGTCACTTGTCTCCCTGGTTCAAATAGCTTTGGCCAGGGTCACCAAGAAGAGCCAAGCTTCTTATTCATCCCAACTAAGATTCTGAGTTTGGAAAGCATTCTGAGACTGGACCAAATAATAAGAGGCAATACGAGGGATAATTTCAAATACAGTCTAATGTATATTTTTAGAAAATGTAAAACATTGCAAATGACAATGTATTAAATATAATTAGTAAATATCATCTTACTTAAAACTAAATATGAGACTGTAGTGACTCAAAGTCTCTGTAGGCACACAATAAGAGTTTTTTACATTTTCATTTTCCATTGTCACTCCAAAACTTATGACCAGTTTACCTCAGATTTTGACTAAACCGAAATTCAGTCATCCCATTCCCTAGGCCACATTAACTGTTCTAAAACTAAGCTTTTATACTTTTTCAACAAATGTGTGTCTTCTGTGTACCATGTTCATTGCTAGAACCTCTGATATTTATTCTCTCAGTTACTTCTCGTAGTTAAGTCCTGAGGTAAATATCAATTGCTCTGCATTGCAGATTAGAGCTGTGAAGTTCAAAAGTTTAAGAGACCTATCCAGATCTTTGAGCAAATTGAAGTGCACATCTTCTGGCTTCAAGTGCAATGCTCTTTCTACTGTGTCAAAGAGGCAATGCAAAATCTTTCCTTTTTCAATAAGTTAATTCTTACTGTCATTCTATCTTTCTAGAGACTTGCTTAACATATCTTTTCAAATTTATCTTTACCATGCATCTTAAGTTGAAGACACACATAATTACTAACATGTGTATCGTGTCTTTTTCCATGATTTTGCCAGAGCCCCCTTCCACTACTTGAGATAGGCTTCTGCGTGTATTTTTTATGTGTACATTTTAATCATCCTTTAATACACTCTTTAAATTCACTTTCTCTCCAATCCCTCTTGCTTGGTTGTAACCAGGTAGGAATGTTTCTTTCTCCAATTCCAAAGCGTGTGTGTGTGTGTGTGTGTGTGTGTGTGTGTGTGTGTGTGTGCGCGCGCGCGCGCAGTGCTAAGGGTACTTAATACTATATTATTTAGAAAGAATTATAGTTTTTATAGTTCTAAGTTATTACCTATTGAACTGTAAGCAATTTAAGTACCAGTTTTATTCCCCCTTTCTAAGTCCAATGATACCTAGCTTAGTATCATGAAATTACAGAGAATAAGTGCATAAGGGATGGAAAACACGTTACTTGAAATTAAATGTATGCATTGAGACACTTTGAGCTAATGACATCCTGATTGTTTAACTTCCCAAAGTAGAGATTAGAGTGAGGCTAATCTTAAAATCTATTGGGAGAATGACATAATCGTTGTTATTATTTATCTGTGAAACCTAAAATGCTAAAAGATACTCAGTTTATTGATTTCTCACTCATCAGTTCACTATTTATTAGCTCAATATCAAATTTTATAACAAGTGATGGGATCAATATTTCTTTTTTTGCTTTGTAATTCCATGCAGTGAGAACTAACTTATATTGAAATAGCCAAAAAGCAACATCCTCAGCCCTCCTCAACACAGAGTAAAAAACAATAGTTAGTATGCTTATGTCACAGATGCATATTCTGCATTGTTTGAGATTTTCACTGGGATTGATGCTGTAATATGTAAAACTAGGTTGGCAATATATGTTATTAAGAAGTTCTTAATGTTATTGTAGTTCTTTAATGTTTAACACTCAAAAAGAATTCATGCTTTTAAATGTAATGGTATTTAGTAATGGCTTAGGATTTAACAAAATTTTGAATGGTACTTTCTTATTGAAGACCCTATTTGTATCATCAATTGTTCTGTTCAAAAATGACTTTGGGTTCAATCTGATATACAGCATTTTGTGACCACAGAATGAAAAAAAACTTTCCTTTCTCCTGTATTCCTGGAATTTGATATCAAGATTCATTTTTGAATGAGAATTTTATGCATACTCTAATAGGAAAGCTTCTATTATTACCTTCTCAGAGGGAAATCATATTAAATGATAAACCTATATCCTATGTATTTATGTGGCATGATGTAAATTCAGTATCTGTCAGAGGACTGCGTTGGAAATCTGATCAGAGTAGAATTATTGAAAGATAGTGTTTTAGAAGTGGAAATTTTGTTATGACAGTCAAGACAGGGTTGAAATCACCCTAGCTAGATGTGGAATACGCACAATTAGAGTTTGCTCAAATTTAAAACCCACTCCCTGACAACAAATAAATGGAGGCGTCGAATCTCATTTTGATCACATTCAGTAATGACCTTGAGTGCATGCAAATGTGAGATTTACTCAATGAGGCTCTGTGACAACTCTGTGATTCAACTGTGAAATTAGAGTAGCTTGTACCTAAAGTGGAATTTCACACCTACTGAACGAGTAGTCTGTTTCTTTAGTTATGGTGGTTAGAAAAATAATGCAGAGGCTGTATTTCCATTTGTTTATGTGAGCCCTAATAGCCTGATCCATTGGCGAAGTTTCAATATATGTATTTAATACCCCGATCAGTTGTTTTATCCTAGTAACTAAGTACTGACTGTAGCAGTAATAGATACCTGGGCCCCTAGGGAATCGCAATATGAAATTTTACAAAATGCGTATATTGAGCACAGCTGCATTTTCTTGGGATTTAACACATCCAGGCTGGCAGGAATTGAAGCCTAACAAACAGAAATAATCTGCTTCTTATTCCCTCCACAAACTGCCAACTATCTGCCAATGCCAAGCTAATGACTGGGTAACTCGAACTATTAAATTGGAAAATAATTTTATTGGTTCAGAGAATTCTGTTGGGAATGAACATTAGAGTTTTCCACATGGCTATACTTCATATATTTGAAATGCCTGCATATTTTTCTATCTATTAAATTTGTGAATTTACCATTTCATAAGAAGAGGTTACTTCTGTGAAATTTCTGTATTATGACAGCTTTCTCTTTATGTCCACATTCAATTTAAAAAGATAAAATGCGTTAAGAACTGATCTGAGAATGAAGAGATGAATGCTTTCATTGTGTAAAGTCATAGAAAGGAAAAATCACTACCTTAATTTATGTAAATGTTATATGAATGTCACTCATGAAACTGAAGATACCTTGAGTCATATAAGGAAATATATGTCTTTTTTGCATCTTTAATATTTTAATATTCATAGTGAATATTCATGAAACATAGTTAAGCATCATTGTCCGAAGTATATTTGGCCAGAGGTCTAGTATATGTATGTGTGTGTATTTAAGGGGATTATTGTTCTGCCCAGCACATTTTGGGTAACACCGTCTAATAAATTTTCTGTCACAGCAGACAACATTTTAAGTCATAGTACAGGTTTAAGATGAGAGAAGACTATTCTTTTGTCACCTTTGAGGAAATAGTCTCAGACCCTTTCCTTAATCTGCAGAGGGATCATCATACATGAGATGTACTATGAGTGCAAAAAGAAGAAAAACTGTTTAATTTCCTGTGTTCCCTCAGTTTACTCGTCTATAAAATGGAGTGATTTTATATTACGTGCACAAAGGAAGAAATCATCCTTTTAAAAGTCTCACTCCCGATTCACATCAAATTCTACATTTATTTTGTCACATAATAGTGAAGTACCACCCCAGGGGTGTCATAGTCACTGGGAACTGGCTATTTCTGCCAGTAGCTACCACATGAATGGAGACATAAATTCTGAATAGTTAAGAGCTTTTCTTTGCCTGGATCAATATTTTTCTCCACCCCACTTCAAGCTTTGTTTGTTTTGATGGCCAAAGGATCTGTACTGTTTGTCTTCCTAACTAAAGGTAGAGAATAAAGAAAATTTAGCAACAACTATTTATTTTTCCAAACTTATAATAGTATAAACCCAGAATAGTTTTCACTCTTTAACTGAGAAGTAAATATATTTCTTATTAAGTGGATCTACCTTTTGCCACCCCTGTCTCTAACTTGCACTTCCTGAGTAGAGCTTATTTGTATATGGTTACTTGTATACCCTTTAGAGCATATTTCTTGTGTGTTCCACTAATTTTGATTTCAAGAGTCATTGTTTTAAAGTGACTGAACTATTAGTTCTGGTCTGTACCAATCCTGGAAACTATTTTTCCCAGGATTTCAGCATTGTGCAACAAAGTTCAAATGTTCTAAGCATATGTTAATACTAAGCCATAATCTTAGGAAGAAGATGGCTGCTGTCCACTTTACAGTTACATCTGTTCATATTACATAGATTCAAACTTGGCTAGTGAATAAAAGTTAAGATGTTTCACACTGCAAATGGTATCATATGACTTGTAGAAAGCCATTTACTAAAGTGCTTCTCATCCTCTTTAGACTGTGGGAGAGCTCTGTGAAAGCCGCGCTTGGGATGTACTTTGCCTTATCAACACTGCTGATTCAGAGAGCAATCGCTTTTCAGAAAACTTAGGTCACCAAGAAAAAGATGTTATTGTTAACTGAGGAGTAGTGCTTCTTGAATATAAGAGGTGAGGAGGAAAACTCCTTACATATCCTTAACTTTGATATCCTTTATTTTTGAAGATAAAGAATAAGGAAGCTACTTTATTTTTTTTTAATTTACATTTTTCCATTTCCCATGGAACTACTTTCCAGATCTCCAAGGCAGGAACTGGTTGTGTTTTCTAAGTACTCTCAGAACACAGCACTCTCTTTATATGTTTCACTGTGTATGCGCATCATATATTATTATGTCAAATATCAAAGATTATGTATCATAAGCTCCTGGAAGGCAGTATGGTTTTTCTGTTCTCATCCCCATTCTTATCGTGTCTGAAGTATAAACGGTGTTCTGTAAAGGTGCAATGAATTGATGATTTTAATACAAGTGAAATTCATTCTGCTCAAAATTACTTTGCTTGAAATTTTGGTTTTCCCCCTCAAACTCGTATTTTGATAGAACCTGTCTGTTTTTATAGGATTTCTCAGCCAATGAGAAAGCAAAGCAAAAACCTTCCCTTGAAAGAGCAGTTCAGTCACTAACACCGAGGACAAAACCCTGTCCCTTCCTCTACTGGTAATGACCTCAGAATCTCTACCAAGCAGGAGGAGAGCATCATAAGAATCCCTTTCCAGGCATTTTCTCCTTCTAATGCACTGACTTACTCTTAATCTGCTGATTGCTTGCCACTGAATGGTGGAGGCAGACAATTCAAAATCCTGCTATTGTCAGGAGAATATTGCCATCTAACCCTAGTCACTGCTCTTGGAGAGTAGCACAAAATCATGCCCAGGAATGGTATATTGGAATTGGAGAGTGTGTTTTGTTTTGTTTTTGTTTTTTTTTTTTTCCCCACAGAACCTAGTGCTGATAGATGTATCTATGAATAACAGAGTCCTGTTCACATCAAATGAATCTCGAGTCTCTCCCCAGTCAATGTTTTCTTAACATCTCTGCTGTTTCATTTTATATATTGAAAATTACCAAGGAGAAAAAGGCTCCTGTTTTGATGTACTCGTTATTAGATGAATGTGCCCGTAACCCTACAATAAACAATCATCGGTTCTACTCTAATGAGTGCCATCTTCCTCATCTGTACAGTCCACATAACAGCACGGTTCCACTTCAGTGATCTCATTTTATGTAAACCATATTGGTTGACTTCTCACTCCCAGAGAAACTCCTGTATACATGTTGTACAATGAGGATGCACATTTCATGAGCCATGGAAAAGCCATTGCACAGTGTGATGCTTCTCTTTTAGGACTACTTAATCCAGCAATTTTTTAAGAGCTTTAATGAAATGAAAGTAGATCAGCCAAAAATCAATCAATCAATCAATCAATCATGGGGATAAAAGGTACATCCTAGGGAGTATAGTCAATGGTATTGTAATAGCATTGTATAGTGACAGACAGTAGCTACACTTGTGGTGAATAGCAAAATATATATAGACTTGTCACATCACTGTGTTATACACCTGCAACTCTTGTAACATTATGTGTCAACTATACTTCATTTAAAAAAGCAAACATCAATGGTATACCTGATGACTGTCTCAGTCTCAACATCAGAAGTCCATGGACCTCCACAATAAGGATGAGGAGAGGGGAAGAAGGCAGTCTTTCTCTTCTTGAGTGAGAAGGATACTATCTCCTAATGAGTGCTTTTCTCTCAGATGACTTCCTGGGCACCCTTTGGGCATTTTGCTAGTGATTCCACCAAGAGTGGCAGTATTTGAATTACTTTACTCACACCCAAAACCTGTCACCCGTGTGTCCTTAACATCAGTGAAACTGCCATGGTTTTTCCTGTAGAAAACTCCATCCCCCTGGAAAAGCAGAAGGGAAGAAAAGTGTTACACCATGGGACATTGATCTTGAGTTTTTAGATATTAGTCCTCATCACTGAATTTCACCTCTGTTAAAACAGCTGTATAGCCTTGAGAGGACACAGTGGGACATGCCATTTTAATTAAAAATCATTAATTTGGGAAAGAGACGAAAAAGACCAAGTCCCATTTTCTTGGACCCCCACTATCCTGGAAAGGAATTTTTTTCTGGAAATCTTAATTGTTTATCGGATATTCCCAGAATCCTCTGAAATCATTAAGGATTAATTAAGTCCCCAGTATGTACCATCCTGTTTATACTCTTTATCCTCATGTCTGTATAAATTCCACATACATTCCCACACCTAAACATCATCTCATAACATTTTACGTATTGTGAGCTTAAAAATAGCACAGTATAGAAAAAGATCGCAGTCAGGCCAAATTAAATATACCTGAAAAATTCTTAAAACTTCGTAATCATGCTTTCATCATTTGCAAGGTAAAAGTAAAATTACTTTAGAATCAAAATAAATGTGAGAACCTGCGGAAGGACCTAGATCGATGCTCAGTGAACCTGGTTCTCATCTTCCTCCACATGTTTATATGAACACTGCACACTCCCCTTCAAATCCATTTCAAGTCCACTCTCACTGACTGTTCACTGCTTCTTAAACCTACACGAGGAACTGCCATACTTAACTGCTTGTGTTTCTTTACTTTAAATTCTAAACTAAACAGCTTTGGTTTTAATCACAGTCGATTTAGTATTGTCTCCACTGGATAAAATCCTGCTAAGATTATAATTAATTCAATTATTTCACTTCAAGAATGAGCACTTTTCTACTGTAATTGCCCTTGATAAGCATTTCTACACATAGCTGTTCTAAAGACAGCATATGGAACAGAGCCTGTCGTCCAGGACTGCAGGCCATCATTAAACAATCTGGCACAATGATCTGCTGTCTACAGAGTGGGACGTAGTGCTGAGTGGACAGTTGTCCTGGAATTTGCTTCCAAAGAAAGGTTCCCTATTATCCGCAAGATTCTCATTTTCCTCTTCTTGAGAAAAGTGGAGTGTGCCCTGTGTAACTGCAATATTCCTAATCGTGAATCAAAACAGACTTTCCAAATATTTATCTAGTTTTGACTCTTACAAATCATGTGCATATATTCATTTTGAGAAACAAATGACAACCATTTTTTTTTTAACTCTCCAACTCTTGTCCTTCTTTTCCTATAGAGGACTGGGCTCTCTCACTGTATATAATCCTAGGCTGGTTCGATCACATGTCGTACTTTCGCTTTGCCGGCCCCCTACACTAATCATTATGTAGGCCTTCCTATTAAACTGTGCGTGGGTTTAGCGAATTCAGATCTTTTTGCAAGTAGAGAAATAAACTCATAAACAACTTCATTTTATTTTATTTGTTTTCACCTACAGCCATTAAGATTTGAAAGGATAATTTGTCTTGAAGGTTGAAGCATGTGTCTTTTTTTGTTTTTTCCACTGAAGTATAGTTGACACAGAATGTTCCTTTAGTTTCATTTGCACGGCATAGTGACTCAACAGGTCATACTTTCTGCTGTGCTCACCACAGGTGTAGCTATCATGCTGTACCTTTTATCTCCGTGACTTAACTCCTTCCTTAACTGGAAGCCCATATCTCTCATTCCCCTTTATTCATTTTGTCTATCCCCCCACTGCCCTCCCCTCTGGCAACCACCACGTTGTGCTCTGTACTTATGATCTGATTCTTCCTTTTTTTCTTTGCTTATTTATTTGCTCATTTGTTTTATTACTGAGTTTTTATTGAGGTGTTTAAACAACCTCATGTAAGTATCTGTGGCAGCAGTATAACTGCTATCAGGAAAGCTATCATTTCAAATTTTGCAATTGTAGAGAATGTGCCTATCTCCCTGTCGAAACTGACTACTGGGAAAACTAATCATCGCTCATTGAATACTACAAAGTTTTGGGCTTAAAATTCATTAAGATAGTCCCCCAAGATAAAACCTCCATTTCACAGATGACATTTGTTCAGGAAGGTTAAGTGACACAGTAAAGAGACTGAGTTGGGACTGAAGTCAGTGCTCTCTGACTCTGGTGCCGTAATCTCTCCTTCTTGTCTGTCTTGTGGTGTCATCTGCTAAGACTGGCAAGAATGACCACGCCCTCCATCACATCTCCCCTGTGACGAGGGTTTAGTCTTCTCTTTGTCCGTCTCTCTTTTCTTCCAGAGCATAGGAACCTCTAAGTCCATGCTAATCTGTTCTAGTCATTCCCGGCACTAAGGGAGGTGTTCTGTTTTCCACGTTCTGCTGCTTTTCCTTTACATTTTGTCACATGCCACTTCCCTTTTTCTTTTCCACTTTCACAGGAAAGTGCTTAGTTTAAAAGTATCTTTAAATGTTCAGTTTAAAAGGGCCCCTGAGTGGCTCAGTCAGTTGAGCGTCTAACTGTGGCTCAGGTCATGATCTTGCAGGTTCATGAGTTCCAACCCCTTGTCCATCTTACTCTGGCAGCACAGAGCCTGCTTCTGATCCTCTCTCTCTCTCTCTCTCTCTCTCTCTCTCTCTCTCTCAAAAATAAATAAACATTTAAAAATGTTTTAAAAAAAGCATCTACCAATAAGAAAATGCATTTCCTTTTGCCTGGTAGACAAGCCTTTACAGTATACTGATGTAATTTTGTGGTTCTAAAACTTTTTTTTTTCAATGCCACGCTGGCTGTGACAGGGGGCATAGGATCTGCTGCTTTATTACCTATTTTTTGAGGAGAGGTAGAAGAGAAGTCACTTTTACATTGATAGGCCATTTCAAATTCTAAGATCCAGATTGCTGTTGTTTCACTCCATAAGGAAATGTTCCACGATTAACTCATTCAGTTAATATTTCTTGAGTGGTTACAGTATGCTAGGCATTAGGGAAAAGTAGGGGACAAGGCAGAGAAGTAGATTGCTCTCAGAGAATTTTTGTATGCTATGAGAGAAATAGACAAACAAAATCAGCAAATCAATGTACAAAGGAGCTAGTTTTAGGTGTTGATAAATGCTGTAAAGAAGCCAAAACAAGACAGAGTCGTACGAAAGAGGCTGGAGGAGACTGGAATCAGCAAGATTTCTGGAAGAGGTTGTTGGACTAGAAAACAGAAGGAAGAGGAGAGAGCAGACAAAAATAGGGAAGAGTTTCAGGAAAAGGAAAGTGTATGTAGAGGACCCAAGGCAGAAAAGAGACACTTGTGTTTTAGAACCATATAAAGTCCAGAGGGGCTTGAACCTACAGACAAAAGTGAGAGTAGTACACGATGAGGAAATTGAGGTCTGAAATTTGGTGGGGTTGATTGGCTGATTGTGTTCCCCTCCCCCACATTCATGTGTGTGATGTTATACAGAGGTGGAATTTGGGGACGTAATTAAGTTTAAATGAGGTAATCAGGGTGGAGCCCTTGTGATGAGGAGTCCACAGGCGAGCCCTCTCTCTGCCCCTGTGAGGCCATGTGAGAAGGCAGGCATCTGCAAGCCAGGAGGAGGGCTCTGTGCTGGCACCCTCATCTCAGACTTCCAGCCTCCAGAACTGTGAGAAAAAAATTTACGTTGTATAAGCCACCCAGGCTATGGCATTTTGTTAGAACAGCCTGAACTGTTAGACAAGGACCATAGAAACGACATTAAAGTCATTTACATTTTATTATAAGGAACAAAGAACGCAATGAGTAGATTCTCCATGATAGGTTCTGGTTTAATAATAACCTTCGTAATATATCTTTTTTTCTTTTTTTTTTTTTTAACTTTTTAAAAATATTTATTTATTTTTGAGAGACAGAGCCAGGGAGGGACCAAGAGAGAGAAGGAGACACAGAATCCGAAACAGACTCCAGGCTCTGAGCTGTCAGCACAGAGCCCGACGCGGGGCTTGAGCTCATGAACCATGAGATCATGACCTGAGCCAAAGTCAGTCACTTAACCGAGTGAGCATACCCAGGCATCCCACCTTTGTAGCATTTCTAAGCAAATGGGAAGCATAGACTGAGACAGAGGAAAATATATGATTAAATCTCTATATTTTCAGTAAAAGTTCAACAGCACTTATTATTGTTTTTTATTATTATTGCTCAGATACTTGCTGGAAAAGTGTCTCAGTTTTTTTTTTTCATTAAAAGTTTATCATCCCATATTTATTAAATTGTTTTTAAATGCTTATTTATTTTGAGAGAGCATACATGGTCAAGTATGAGCGGTGGGAGAGGCAGAGAGAGAGACAGAGACAGAGAATCCCAAGCAGGCTCTGTGTTGTCAGTGCAGAGCCCTATGGGGGGCTCGATCCCATGACCATAAGATCATGACCTGAGCTGAAATCAAGAGTCAGATGCTTAACCAGCTGAGCCAGCCAAGCGCCCCCATATTTGTTAAATTAAAGCAAACATTATTTAGTTCTTAATTCACATTGCAAATGGACAAATGTTCCAAAAGATATAAAAATTGCAGAATACAAAATTGAACTCTTATGGAAATTTGACTTTATTCAATAAGTCCTCCTAAATCAACTATGCCATTCACAATTTAGATTAAATTGTCTGTTCCTTAATAATCAATCCTACAGAAATGTAGATAGAACCTATGTTCTATTGGAGACAAAAGCTAATTATGCTGGTAGATTATCCATGTGTTATTTTGATTGCTAATAAGAAAATGTAATTATTTTAAAGCTCTCGTGTGCGTGAGAAAATGGTGATCAAAAGTAATTTCCAGAGTTAGCTATAACTTCTTATTCGGTAATGGGTTAAGCTTTTTCAGTTCTCTCCTTTCCCGTCCAAAGCCAGCTCTCTACTAACTGGACATGTTCATATGTTGTTCCCATCAATTCCTCTTTTTCAGTATCTATAATTCAGAACTCTCTTCTGCTTTTCTTGTCCCTTTACCCATCCCCAAACTAGGGTATCACTGAGGTATTCAGGAAACAGACAAATAAGTCTTTTAGTCTTATCTCAAATACTGTTTTCATGAAATCAGGTTAAAGTTATATAATGCTAAGATGTGGGCAAAAAATAGTGACAACAGGGCAAGGACTAGATGACGTCTAGTTACTGGCTAATCTGCACAGTCTGTGTACTTGTGAGGAAATAGGAAATGACGTCCCCGTGCAGACTGCATTAGTGATTGAGAAGGCAATTACAGATTGGGAGAGTGTGTGTATACAATTTTCAGGACTTGATGACTTGTATTTGGTGCGTGCTTCTCACCATCCATCACTTTTTTCAGGTATCATTGTACTCTCTGAGGTACCAGGAAGTTCAGTGAGTGGCCATAAGCAATTTCCTTGGAACTTTGCAGTTTATTTTATTTCTGTTCACATGCTACTCATTGAATAACATTCCCTTTAATCTATCCATCTCTGCAGAAATGCTATTTAGGAATATATGTCAGGTAGGAAAATGGTAAACATAAATTTCTAAGAAATCGTCCTCAGATATCACTTCGGAGATTATTAAATGCATTAATATATAGTCTCTCATTTCCTTTGTTTTATAAAAAGCGTGTTAGTTAAATTGGACAGATACTATATCATTTTAGGGATAAAAGACACATGAAGGTCATGCTAATTAACAATGCAAAGTCCAAAGCTAAATACTTGGCTTATGATTTCTACCTCAATATTCCTCCTGTACCTTATTAAAATGCATGCTTTTGACCAAGAAAATATAATTTGCAGTATTCAAGATATGGATGTTTTGAGGTGAATATTTCTATAAACTTAATGTGTATTGTTCTTTTATCAGGAATACAAAAAGATACAGACAAATCCTAGAAAGCATATAGCTTATAATTTGTACCCAATATATGCAATGCGTAGTATTTCAAATGTTTCCCAGGACACGAACTAAAGTCTTGTGAATATGCCTATCTCTGTGTTTATATTAATATGTTCAGTGCCATTCAAAGGTAGAATACTTTGTTATTTGAAAACACTTTATCTGGTTAGTTACTTTCAAATTAATTTAGAAGACAAATTAATCTATAATGATAGGTTAAAATGGTCTAAATTTCAATAATTTTTATCTATGGATTGAGCATTAAATATTTGCTGTAAACATTCAAATTTTGTGGAGACTAAACTGTAAAATGACTAAAAATATTAAAGGAAAAATGTTATTGCATAGTAAAACAATGAGACATAAAATATTTCTCCTAGAAAAAGACACATTTATCTAAAGTTTCTGGAAGAAATATGATAAAAAAAATTATCCTCTACTCAAAAGTAGCATTTAAGTAGACTAAAGAAAAAACATTGTATGTTAAATTTGAAAATCATTGTTTTATTCCTTTGAACTACTAATGTTGCTTATACTTTTCAGTCCTCAACTGGGTATGCCTAATGAAAACCGGGTTGAATACTGTGTTGTTCTATATTAACTATTCTTCCATGTAATCTGTACCCCAGGGCTTTTATAGTGTGAAATCCCCACGGTTTCTGGAATCATTTCTCACTTTTTTTTTTCTTTTAGCCTATATATTTTTGCTTATTCCTGGTTCCATCAGGCTTCAAAGGAAAGACAACAACTATATAAAGGCACTAGGTGATGAAACTGTAAAATATACCAACACATTTGCATATACATGACTACCTTGAAGCTTAGAGCATATTTCCACAACTGCATTTAGAAAATCTCCCGGGGACTTCAAGGGAATGGAATAAGGACAAGATGAGTTCTCTTCTTGAATCCTGAGTTTCTCAGAGTGAAAGATTTCATGAGTCAGATCTGAACGCAGCTAATAAAAAGACCTTGCTTCTGTTGGGAGGCAGAATATATGTGTATGCTTTTGTATGGATTAAGCCCAGATTTATTATTCTGAACTATTCACCCAGCATTAATCATAAATCAATTTAGTGACAACCTAAAACTATAAGAAAATTTTATATGCGGCTTGAATAATCCATTTAACAGGTCAAATCAATGGTTTTGCTCTGTGCTTTCTTTCAGTTGGGTTCTCCAGTGAGGCACTATCTCTTTACCAGTTTTATTCTTCCAGGCAATCAAGAGCAGGGGGGTACCCCACAGTGATTTGATGCCCTGTCTCAGGGAACACAAATCAACTTGAAAGGAACAGTATGGCTCGTTTAATGCCATATTTTATGCAGAACAAGAGAAATGACAGTTTCTAAGACTAAACGTAAAGCCTTGAAAAAAGCAAATCTGGAGAACCTCACCCTTTAGGAATGCTTAGCTGTTACATACACATTTGTCTATTTTCCCCCTAGAAATATATTCCCTGAAGTGATTCCAAGCATGTTCTCCAGTTTATAATTACTTGGGAAGATGACAATTAATGAATAGCTTCTCTCCCTCCTGCATGTGCAGTGAACAAATATTTTCTACGTCAGACACATCATTTAGTTCATTGTATGAAATAAATCCACATGGGGGTTGGTATTTTCATAAAGAAAATGATCAAAAAATGGTTACATTCTGTTTTTACATTATTCTCAAGTGTAATCTATTTTGAATTGTCATATTCTATAATGTGACATATTCCTGTGAAATCCCATTATGTTTAAATGCATTTTATTTACTGAAAGTATATTGATATATTAAAGGGGAGAGTATAGGCTGATGATTTGGCAGGTAGAACAATCTAGAATTCCACCCCTGTACCTTCCTGCCTACTGCAAAATAAAGTAGTGGGGAAGAAGCAAGTCATGAAAACAGACAACGTTGGAATCCTGCCTCATCAGTTTACTAGCTGAGGGATTAGAAACTCAATCACTTTCAATCTTAGCTACCTCATCTATTAATGGAAATAATAGAGGTTTTGTGAGGATTGAATGAGTTAGTCCTCTTCATTGAGAAGCAGAGGTTTTACTTTTTAAATCAAAGTCATGCATTATTACCAGTAATGTTATTTATTTCTAATATGTATTACGTATTGAAGATGTGGGTGAACCTTGAAAGAATTTCTGTTAATGCTAATTAGCCAAAGTTAGTTGAAAAATAAAATATTTAGAAAGTCAGTGTTTTCTACTCTATTTCTGATGGATAATTTTGTTCAGAAAGTTACAGGGAGACTTCTTCTTGCCAAATTTTTGTAATCTGAAAAAGCAAATTAGAAAGAAATATGTGACAGTACATTTGCCCTGACAGAGAATAAATACTTGAAGTTTGGGAATGCTTTAAACTTCTAAATTATGCAAATTTGTGAGCAAATATAATAGTATAGACTCATACACTGAAGCAGAAAATTAGAATCTGTGATTTTAGACACTTTAATAATAAATCCCGTTAATTGCTACTGACAGTCCTTTAGACATGAAAGATCATTGTATTTGCAGGTTTGGCCCAATGACTGTGGAAAAATATTATTCCCCACCAGCGGATGATCTAATTTAACTGAAGAGCAAACCCTAGAAAATCAGGGTTGATGACCTGATTGATTAATGTGCTGGGTACTTCTATTGGAGTAAAATGTATTATAGGAAAAAATCATCATTCTCTTGGTTAAGTTATTTTTTAATTAGAAATATATATGTATATAGATATATATATGGTGAAGTAATATTTAAGTTTAATATCCTATAGATACCTTATAAGGCATATATAAAGATACATATTTTTCTAGAGAATGCACAACGAAATTTGAGGGGGCAACAGAAAGTGGACAGGTTGTAACAAAGTATTTTGGTGGGTTTTTCATTTCAACTTTCTTTTTTAAATTTAGATATTAGTTAACATACAGTGCAATATTGGTTTCAGGAGTAGAATTCAGTGATTCATCACTTACATATTTAGATTTAACTTTCAAAGTTTGGTAAGAAACATATCCAGGGAGGCATATTTATACGCATGTATACAACTGTACCATTTAACTTTCCTTAAATGAATACTTTATCTCTCCTGAAACTGTTAAATATTTAATATACCCCCATCCTTACCCACTTTTCCCCCAAACCCTCTGAATTTCTACCCAGCTCTATGCCAGAGATGCCACTGGGTAGAGAGCCATGTTAATACAGTGTCAACACATTGGGTGTTGTGGGTAATTTCAATCAAAATCAAGCAGCAAAAACAAGATGAAATCAGTTGCTTGAATTGACCTGTCACTTCACTTAAATTACAATGAGCAGTTCAATAACCCTATGAACCAGGTAGTGAAGTGTGGGTGAATGTACATGGATTAACATCACTGGAATTGTAGATGGTGTTGCTGAGACTGTTTTCAGATGTAATATGATTTCCAAGGATAAACTTTCAAGTGAGGCAAATATGTATATGCTTACCAATATGGAGGTGGTACTATTTCAGAATTTTGTTTTATCCAGGACACTGGGATGGAATAGTTACTAGAAATTTACTCAAATAGGGGAATATTTTATCCATTAAGTCTAAAAGAGAAATGTAGTCAAAAATTTCATATACATTACTATGCAAGATATACATAAAAATACCATATTATTAAGTATTTGTTATAATTTTTATTCAAACATACTTTAGCCTTAAGAGTTTTACACAGTATGTAAAAATATTTAAGAAGATGATCTTCATGGCCATAAGTAACCTCTACCTAATGTGATCATATAGGTGGAGGCAAAAAGTATAACTTAAATGATGGCATGCCTTGAACATGATGTGGAGACAGATTAAAGAGGGAGCTTGGTTTTCAGGTCACTCTTCTCAAAGATTAAAGTGAAACTAGATGGTGAAGGAGTGAGCTGAGCTGGGAATAAAGAACTGGTTTGCTATAAGCACTTCAGACAGAGAAACTAGTATCAAGAAAGGCTGAAATGCATGTGTTTATCAAACCAGAGAGTGGATTTTTTTTTTACTGGAACCTGGGTGTCTCTCTATGGGAGGTGGAGTGGAAGATCGTATTAAATGAAAATTGTTGATGTTGGGTGATGGATCATGAGAATTTATTATGTAGTCTTCTTCAATTTTTGAAATTTTATTAAACACACACACATACACATTCAGGGGGACTAGGGAACTATATCTGGGGATTGTCCATGTTTAGCTAATGCACAATTATTAGTGACACATATCAGTAATAGGCTCAGACTGAGAGATCAGACATGAACATCTCATTGGTAATTCAAAGCACATTTACATATAAAAAAGGTACAGAAGTACATTCAAGAGGTCAGATCATCACACTATTGCAGACCAGACCTTCTGAAAACATAACTAGTCACTCCTTCCAAGCCCAGACATGGAGGCAAGTCTGGATGTGTGCTGGAACCCACAAAACGTACATCAGGGGAAGCTCATCCATATTGGCAGAATCTAAAATGGCAGCATGACCACAGAGTTCAGTAGAGTACAGTTGATCAAGAATAAAGTCCTCATTGTTGACCCTCAGCCTTCCCAGGTCAACCTGATCTAAGATCAAGACACACTAGCTGAGTCTAGGAACTTACCGGATCTTATTGTTGAGTAAGTAGAAGAAATAAGTAATGATCTTACCTGCATATTCTAGAAGTCATACTAACATGTATATATAGTATATGTGCCTGGAATTGATATTGAAAAATAGAATTACATACAGTTACACCATCAGAGAAGTTGGGAGATACCATCAACCCAGGAAAACCTTGACCTTTAGCAGGGTTTTAATGTGATCTGTAAAATAAAATATAATTTCAGGATATATTCAGTGATATTGTAATAGTGTTATATAATGGCAGATGGTAACTACACTTGTGGTGAGCATAGCGTAACATTGAGAGATGTTGAATCACTATGTTGTACACCTGAAACTAATGTGACATTGTGTGTCAACTTTACTCAAATAATTTTTAAAAAACAATAAATAATAAAAGATAATTTCAGTTAAGGTGTCTTTTATCAACTGAACCTCTATGACATTCTTTGGACGACTCTTTGAATTTATAATCAGTGAGCATATAAAACCCTCTAAATTCTGGGCTATAAACTAAATCATATTTTATGAAAATATTCGAATACTGTTGAACTCTTGGTTCTATGATCTTTTAAGGGTACAAGTGTAAGATAACAATGTTTGAACTGCTGTGTTATAACTTTATCAACTGTTGGAATAGTAGGCTTTGAAAATCTTTGGTAAAATATGCCAAATTTCATTGCCCTGAAATACATCATTTCTGCAACTTATCAAACAATGTTGATTCATGTACTTGCATTACAGTAACCTCTAAGGAATTATGAAAAATAATCATATTAGTGAAAGAATTATTACAAGTTTCAAAGCCTAGATTCAGGTCCAACTTGGTGCCACATGTAAAATTAATCTTTGAACCTTTGCAGAATTCCTCTGGGCAATAGTCCACATCGTAAAATGAAACATAATGATGAATAGACACTTTTTACTCTGAAGAAGTCCAAGAAATAAAATTTCATTGCACGATTGGGCATATGTGTTATGGAGGATTTTATCTCCTTCTTAAGCATGAAAAGTTGTCCACTATGTGATGTTGGGCTAAAAAGATTAATAGTCTGATCCACTATGCAAATCTTAATATACAACTCAAAGTTATAGCATTTTTACTTTTTTTCCAAACTGCCAGTGATTTAAATCAACAGCTCTGACTTTTCCAAGCACCATGTCAATTAAGCATTAATATCAATACTATAAAATATTAAAATGTATATTTCATTTTCATTTTTTTCATATTTATATTTCAGAACACATACTTTAAATTGCAAAGAAAAGTCAGCATGGATCTATAGCAAAAGACCTAAAGTGATATTAAATTATTCCACAATTATTCCGGACACAGCCTATTCACCTCAAGTCTTAAAAAAACATACACCATATATCTTTCCTAAAACAACTAATACATTTATGAACTTGAAAATAATTCTTTTTGCCATCTTCTATTTATCATTTTATCTTCTATTTATCTTCAAATGCAAAAGGTATTGAGAAATGTTTTTATAACAAAATATCTGATAATTTCATTTTGTAAAACTTGCGAAATGTGCAACATTCCCTTGGAAAAAAATGCATAATACAAAAATTTATGTTGGTATTCAGCTGTAAAGATATGTTTTAATCAATGAAAATTTAGTTCCCATGATTTACATGTTATGCTAAACTACCTGCCAAACTATGGGATTTTTTTTTGAGGGAAAATGTCATAGACGTAGAAATATTGGAGCAAACCTTTAACCGCCACTCTACCATTGTCATCTGGTAGGGCCTTGTGAAATTATAATCGGTGTAGTCTGTCTTGTGTACAAACACTAGTCTTTCTCATTTGATATGCACAGATATTCAATCAGATGTTTAATTACTTCTTAACATGAGTTCCAAACAGCTGGCTAATTCCCTTGTTTCTGATTAAAGAGATTACAAAAAATAAAATTTAACATGGCATTTACATACAATTCTAAAAGGAAACATTATTAATAAGATTTAGGCATTTAAGAGATGCAAGACTTGTATTTATTATTATTTCTGGGAACAACAGCTTCTCAAACAATAAAGCACTTTAACCAAATGGCAGGTAAAGGGACACAGTTCTCTGAAATGTTCATAGTTCGAGAGGGTGCATCCTAAAAAAATGATCAGATAAGCATTTGCTAATATTGCAGAAAGCTTTGCTGCCGTTGATGTGCCAGGATCAGTAATGTACATATTGTGTTGCAGTTGGCCAGCAGTGAACATACTAGAAGCGTGGGGGAGGCCATTGCCTGAGTTCTTGGCAGTTGACACAACTGGGTAATTTGGGGCACACATTTTTGTAATAGTATCAGTTATAATGTACTCTACTTTTTCATATAGACTAATCTGGTTTTTTTAGCACTATCAAATGAAATATTTTTCTTTTTAAATCACCTTGTAATGGTTTAGTGAAGTATATTTTCATTGGCTTAAACTTCAATATCTTCAAAATATTGGGTTTCTTTAAAAGTGAACCAGATGCTCTTGATTATTGTGTTACTTCCTCCTCTCTTTCTCTTCTTTGTTTTTTTTGTTTTTTGCTTTTTGTTTTTTGTTTTGCTCATATCTCTATAAGGTGTATTAGCTTGCATGTAGTGTGACTGCAGGGTGAATGCGTGCTGATTAGAAAGCCAGGGAATGTGGATAAAGAATAGAATGTTCAACAAAGATCAACTTTTCTTCCAGATTTTCATTCTGGTAGTGTCCCAAGGTTTACAGAGATCTCCGATTCAGTGGAAAGGCTTTGGGGGTACTGTGGGCTGTCTATTTCATTCTTTCTCAATTGGTACCTGTATTAATTCAGAATTTTTTTCTTGAGCTGGATAAATTCCAGCAGTGACAACAAAAGGCCACTTTGTGAAAGTAAAATGAACTTGAAGGTGTGTCTGGCTGGGTCAGTCGGTAGAACATGTAACTCTTGATCTTGGGGTTGTGAGTTTGGGGCCCACAGGGGGCCCAGATATTGTGTTACTTCTATCTTATGAATTAGATACATTAAATCTGTATTAATTTTTCAAACACAAAATGTTAGGTATCCAAAGTTTCAAAACAATCAAACATGGATGTAAGAATGTTGCCTGAAATTAAAGAACATGTATAATCTCGGAGATCTATTCGTGGTTTTGATGATAGTATTCATGGAACTTGCTCTATCAGAAATATTCCAGAAAGCTTCTGAGTATGGTGTGGACACTGGACTGGACAATTAGACAAATACGACTGGGAGTACACTAGGGTACTATATAAATCTGTAGGTGTTTATGTGTATTTATGTGTGTGTGTGTTTTTTTCTGTGTATATAGACGCATAGTAATTTGGAATGCTGTCTGGGATATGTATCTGAAATGTGAAGAGCATTTAAAAACAATCCTGGTAAGGGGTGACTGGGTGGCTCAGTTGGTTAGGCATCCAACTTCAGCTCATGTCATGATCTCATGGTTTGTGAGCTCAAGCCCCACACTGGGCTCCATGCTGATGGCTCAGAGTCTGGAGCCTGCTTTGAATTGTGTCTCCCTCTCTCTTTGCCCCTCTCCTGCTTGCACTCTGTCTCTCTCTCTCTCTCTCAAAAATGAATAAACATAAAAAATTTTTTAAGTACAATCCTGGTAGAAAGAGTTTCACCTATATAAAAAATTATTTTGTGGGGCACCTGGGTGGCTCAGTCACTTGAGCGTCCGACTTTGGCTCAGGTCATGATCTCGCGGTTTGTGGGTTAGAGCCCCGCATCAGGCTCTGACACCTCGGAGCCTGGAGCCTGCTTTGGATTCTGTGTCTCCCTCTCCTCTGCCCTGCACCCCCAACGCACACTCTGTCTCTCTCTCCTTCAAACACAAATAAACACTAAAAAAAAAATTATAAAAAGTAATTTTGTTCCATATATACATTGGTACAAAGTTATTTTGAACTATTATGTAGCTGTTTAGAAAATGGAAAAAGTATGTGTGTGTGTGTGTGTGTGTGTGTGTGCGTGCGCGTGTGCATGCATGTTCATGGCTAAATCTCCAGGATATATTGTTAATAGGAAAAACAAGGTAGAGAACCAGGTAATGACAAATACTATTTCATCTTAGTATATTATAAAGTATATGCACATATATAATAAATACAATTATAGACCAAAAAAACTATGCATAAAGCATCCTTTGTTTTAGACCACTCATGCTACTATAACAGGATACCATAGGTAAACCTGGGTGGTTTATAAACAAGAGAAATTTATTTCTCACAGTTCTGGAGCTGGTAAGTCCACGATCAAGGCAGTGGCAAATTTGGTGTTTGGTTAGAACCTGCTTCATTGTTCATAGACAGCCATCTTCTCACCATGATTCTCTGGAATGTTTTTATAAAGGCTTTATTCCCATTCATGAGGGCACCGCTCTCATGACCTGATCATCTTGCAAAGTTCCCATATTCTAATACCATCACTTTGAAGGTTAGGATTTCAATATTTGAATTTTGGAGGGACACACTCGATCTGCAGCAACCCCCCTACTGGTAAAATGTGAGACTGAGAGAAGAAATTAATGGTAAAATATCTGCTTCTCTGGTCTCATGAGTTTTCCTCATGGTCACAGATGATTGCCACAGCTCCAGTCATCATGCCCTTAAATGTCAACATACTTAACAAGGAATGACAGGGAATAAATCTACTATTCTCTTTTATTACAGGGAAAAAAAATCTCCTGTCCAAATATATTGTTTGGTCATGTTATATGTCATATATATGTTATTAGGTTATTCATATGGTATAATATATATCATCTAATATATTTTTGAGGAGTCTCCGGCACAATTTTCTTAAAATCTCATTGATTGGTATTTGCATGTGACTTTGCTGCAAAAGAGAGTAGCAAAGCAAATAACTGAGAATTTCAACCTTTGTCATCACAGACAAAGCTCTATCATCGAGAAATGATGAGTGGAGAAATAATTATTGCATAGGCTACCATCAGTGACTGCCACATTTTCATTACTTTTACATACACGTTGTCACGAAAGAAGTAGCAGTTTTTATATTTCCTCCGTATGAACTCAGTAACTCATATTGATTTATGGTGTCCTAAATAACAGTGGTGCATGCACTCTCAGAGGAGGAATATCTTCAGCTTATTGTAAGAAATCAGACACCAAGCTCTACAATAGTATTTTTATTACAATTCTCATAGAAAAATGTATTCTGATTGATTTGCTTAAACATTCCAGTACTCCTGGCATGGATATCGATTAGATTCCTTGAGAGTTGGGTCGTTGATGGTGGGTACTTCCTAAATATTCTGAATGAGAACTGAAGACTTCTGGATAAATCTTCACTAACACTTTCTTAAATTCTGGAATATAGTAGTAGACTTCCTAAGGTAAGGGATTGGGGAGTTAGTCTTACAAAGTGTTTTCTAGCAAAGATTGGGTAAGATATGATTTATCTTAACATTAAACTAAGGAAAACATAAACAAGCACTGAATGGATCATAAGAACCAAAATATAAATCAAGCAGAGAACTTACTAAACCTGTATGTCAGAGGTAATGCTGTAGTCATTACTATGCATCCTAAGGGAGTCAAATGCAGAGAGAATAAGAAACCCCTGATAACGGTTCAAGGGGAGGTCAGGTGAGTGCCTGCAGGATCACATTCAAAATCTATTTGGAGACAGGAAATCTAGGAGGCTTAATTTTTCGAATAGCCTTAATAAATCTGTCAATAAATGGATGGGCTCTTTGATGAGGGAACAACAGCCCCCAAGGCTGAGGACTAAACCTGGAATTTGCTCTACATTTAGTTCTTTTGAAAACCATCCAAAAGAAAAGCAATTGTGTGAAAGGAAAGCTTAAGATTTCCTACTTGGGTGAAAGCACCAAGAAATAAAATACATTCTTCCTTTTTTTAAGGCAGAGTTGCAGAGATTTCCAGGCTCTGTCCATGTAGAGAATGTAATAATATACTCACGAAGACTTGGCTTAGCTGATATTAGCTGAGAAATGGAGCCGTTTCTACTAGAACCATTAAAATAATAAACCAGAGAGAAAACCGGAAAGGGCATTTGGGAACATCCTGCAGTGAGCAAGCTAGACAGTGTCAACTATGGAAGGTATTAGAATTCCTTTGTGCTCTACATAGAAGTGGTAGTATATTCGGTTTCTGTTACTGCTTTCAACAATTGCCAAAAACGTAGTGGCTTAAAACAGAAAATGCATTATCTTATAGGTCTGTAGGTCAGAAGTCCAACATGGCTCTGACTGGCTTAAAAGCAAGCTATCAATAGGGCTATGTTCCCTTCTGAGGATCCATTTTCCTGCTTTTTCTTTTCTAGAGGCTGCCTACATGCCTACATTTCATCTTCAAATCCAACTATGTGTGTTTGAGTCTTTCACATCATATAAACTCTGACTTTCAGTCTTCTTAGCTCTTCCACACGTAACATGAGTATACTGATTCACCCAGGATATTATCCTGCATATTCACAGGATAGTATCCCTGTTTTAAGGTCAGCTGATAGCAAATCTAATTTCTATTGTTACCTTCATTTCCATTTTCCACATACTATAACATATTTATAGGTTTATTTATTTATTTATTTATTTTTATTATTTTTTTTCAATATATGAAGTTTATTGTCAAATTGGTTTCCATACAACACCCAGTGCTCATCCCAAAAGGTGCCCTCCTCCATACCCATCACCCACCCTCCCCTCCCTCCCACCCCCCATCAACCGTCAGTTTGTTCTCAGTTTTTAAGAGTCTCTTATGCTTTGGCTCTCTCCCACTCTAACCTCTTCTATTTTTTTTCCTTCCCCTCCCCCATGGGTTTCTGTTAAGTTTCTCAGGATCCACATAAGAGTCAAAACATATGGTATTTGTCTTTCTCTGTATGGCTTATTTCACTTAGGATCACACTCTCCAGTTCCATCCACGTTGCTACAAAGGGCCATATTTCATTCTTTCTCATTGCCATGCAGTACTCCATTGTGTATATAAACCACAATTTCTTTACCCATTCATCAGTTGATGGACATTTAGGCTCTTTCCATCATTTGGCTATTGTTGAGAGTGCTGCTATAAACATTGGGGTACAAGTGCCCCTATGCACCAGTACTCCTGTATCCCTTGGGTAAATTCCTAGCAGCCATACCACCCTGAACGCACCCTATCTCGTCTGATCTCAGAAGCTAAGCAGGGTCGGGCCTGGTTAGTACTTGGAGGGGAGACCTATTTATAGGTTTTAAGCATTAGAATGTGAACGTCTGTGCTCACCACTGTGGAAAAACTGCCAAAATATGAAAGTCAATATTACACATTTTTTAAAGTGTCAATAGAAGATAATAAATATACTAGAGTCCTAATACCCAAAACACATTCTTGTATTTCAGAAAGTTTACAAATTGCTTAAAATACGTTAATTAGTTCTGAGGCAAAATATACTCCGGTAATACATCCTGGGGGGTCTAATATATCTTCAGAATCATGGTATACACTTAAGAGGAAGAAAGGCAATTTAGATTTGACCCAATCCTTACCTGCACTTTCTAGAGCCCACAAAAGTATCATACATTTCCAGTTGTCTATATAAGTCCAATATAAAAAAGAATAGAAAGAATATTAATCCCATAAGTAAAGTTAAATATTTACTAGTAATTTGATATGAGTTTTGACTATTGACTTGCCACAGGAAAAAAAAAGTAAGAAAAATTAAATAATCTTATCCCATTGAGTCATCTTACTGAATTAGGAATTATGTAAAAAGTTAAATAATTATAAAGTAAATTTTTGAAAATTGTTTTACAGAACAAGTGAAAACAAACCACTAGGTATTACATAATTAATGACCAAAACTGATGGCGCAGAAAATATTTTAAATGTTCACTAGGATAAATCATCATTGTAACCTCAAAGATTTAAATTTTACAGTCCATATTTTATTTCCTTCCATTTCCTTTTCTGTGCCCTCTGTCCACTCCCTGTGTATTTCCCCTGCATGGCCAAGGCCTATGCAAGCACCAGCAAATATTCTCTACTACAACAAAAATTTCCCCACTGTGTATTTTTTTATTACTTACATGCCACCAATACTTTTCAAATAATTAAAACATTTTGAAATGTAGTTTGGTTATTTTAACTATTACAGATGATGACTGAGCCATAGTCCCATAAACATAACTCAATAGAAAAGGGTTAATCTAAGTGAAACCATAAATGATAGAATTTGTAACAATATAGGATACTCATGAAATGGGTTATGGGGTGAGGGAGAACATTTTGAGTTTGCTTTGTTTACGAGTAAACCCTTTTCTGCACTGTTCCAGATTTTTGCTTCCTTGTTTCCTTTATCTCTGAACCTATAGATTCTTTGAAAGTTCCAAGCCTTTTTGACAGTAGTGACAGGGATCACAGTAGTTCAGGATATAGAGATGAGAGATATGTACTTGTATTTGAATATGTTTATGTAATATATGAGAAAATATCAGTGGTTTACATGAAGATCTGATGGTCTTCTCCCTTTACCAGCTCTATACTCTGAGAAATTCTGTATTCAAATGGACTTTTTTATATTCAATAACACAATCAGGCCTGATATATTTAACCAAACTTTGGGCTCATTTTTCTAGTTACTTGCTAAACAGTTCCACTTGTGTGCCTTGCTGTTTTATAATACATCTATAATTGAATTTATCTCTCTTTAACTTTTAAAAATCTGGAAAAATATAGAAAGCATAAAACTTTGGGGTCAATTTGTGTGTTAAGGCTTAAGTCTTCCCTTCCTGTTGGTTCCAGTATCTCCCAATTACTCCCCCTTCTTCATTCCTGCTACTATCTGTAACTACCATCACTTCACCCTGAATTACTGAGATAGTCTAATGTCAGTTTCTCTCTTATATAATTTGTGTTACCCTAACTAAAAATCCCTGAAAATCTCTCACTGCCTTCAGGACAAAATCAAATTATATCACTCAGATTCCACTCCACCCCCCACCCCCCACAAATCAACCAGCAGCATCTCCTAAACTTAGCTCTGGACAGAACCTTCTATTCACACACCATCCACCTTGACTAAAAATTCAATGCCAGTAAGACGTCTTGAAGTTTCAGGACATATCTCAAATCTTGTCTTCAGCATATCATACTCTCAAGTTCTAATGATCTGTGTTCCTTTTCACTTCTCCTGTTCCTATTATCTGTACAATTCATCTGATGATAATTCAGGTCTTTCCTAATGATAACTTTTGATTTGTGCTTTGAAACTTATATTATGATCAACATTTCATACTTAGGGTTTGATTTTCCTAGTTTGATATGCCAACCGTAAGGCAAATACCATGTTTAAGATAGTGTGTTTACATTTGAATAAATGAGTGTCTAATTCTGAGATGCTACTGATCTAGGCACTGGGATTTTAAATTCCTATAGAAAACACAAAACACAGGTCAAGGACAAACTTGTTATATTTCTCAGAATTTACAGAATAGTACCTTAACATTCATGTTTGGTGTATGTTTAAGTATTAAGTATTAAGACGTAGAAAAAATTTCACATTATTTCAATTTAATTATTATAATTTTGTGTGGCAAGTGTTTACATAGCAACTAGATTGAGCCATTTTCAGCACCTGCCCTGACTACTATTGTCTCCTGTTCTTTTTTTTTTTTTAATTTTTTTTCAACATTTATTTATTTTTGGGACAGAGAGAGACAGAGCATGAACGGGGGAGGGGCAGAGAGAGAGGGAGACACAGAATCGGAAGCAAGCTCCAGGCTCCGAGCCATCAGCCCAGAGCCTGACGCGGGGCTCGAACCCACAGACCGCGAGATCGTAACCTGGCTGAAGTCGGACGCTTAACCGACTGCGCCACCCAGGCGCCCCTATTGTCTCCTGTTCTTAAAGAGTTTAGAAACTGTGAGAAAATGGTAATTAATCAGATCTGACAAATTGATTTCAAATATAGGTGTAATAAATACTACAAGAGAGAGTATCGTAGTCCATTTAAGCTGCTATAACAAAAATACCATAGACTAGGTCACCTAAGCAACACACATTTCTTTCTCACAGTTCTAAAGGCTGGGAAGTCTAAGATCAGATCAAGTTGCCAGCAGATTTGGGGTTTGGGGAGGGTCCAATTTCTTGTTCATAGATGGCCATCTTCTGTCTGTATCCTCACATGGGAAAAGGAGAGCTAGAGAGCTCTCTGGGATCCCTTTTGTAAGGGTGCTAATCCCATTCATGAGGGTTTCACCCTCATGACCTAATCACCTCTCAAAGGCCCCACCTCCTCATACTATCGCACTGGAGGTTGGGATTTCACTACACGAATTTTGGAAGGACACAAACATTGGTCCATTGCAGAGCATGTCTACTGACATGCGAGTAGAAAACAAAATACAGCAACCAACTTGAAGAGGTTGAGATAGGTTCTGTAAAGAAATGATGTCTGGCTGATGAATGAAAAAATTTTGGGATGAGTGCTGGGGGAAGAGTTTCCAGGGAAAAGAAGCAACATACACAGATAACATTTAGCTGTATGAAGAATGATTTATTTAAGAAAATGAAGATTGGCTGGTGTGGCTGAGCACAGAATGAGGGGTTATGTCCTGCAAGATGTTCTGCTAGAAAGTGAAGACACACCATGCAAGATCTGGAAGTCATGGAAACGACTTCCACTTCAGTGTAGGAACAAAGAATATCCACAGAAGGACCTGTGTGCTCATGTGGCTGAAGGATGTGAGTGTGGGGTGGTTAAACATTTCCAGTTCTGAAAGATCATCTGGTTGCTTGATAAGGAGCTAGAGTAGAGGTGAAGTCAGCTAGGAAGCTGTCTGTAGTCAAGGCCCAGTTTCAACCAGAGTAGTCATGGCAGGGTTCGTTAAGAATGGATGAATTTGAAAAGCATTTAGAAGGCAAAATTGACCAGCCTTGGTTGTAATTACATATGGGTAGTATAAAGAAGAAAGCAAGCGCTAGGGTGCCTTGAAGGTTTCTACCTATGTTATGGATAGATGGCGATGTCATTCTTTCAGTGTATGTTTTGACGGGAGATCATAAATTTCTTTTGGGTATGTTGCATTCAGGATGTCAAATCCAATTAGCAATGTCAAACAGGAAAATGGAAAATCTGTCTCTTTGGAAATCAGCACATCACCCTCTGCTGATGACATGTATTTGAGAGTCATTGTTCATAGGTAGAACCTCATTTCATACCTACTGTTGCAATAGGACCTGGGAATGAGTATAAGATTTGAAGAAAACATATTAGTGCTCTGAGTGCTTTGGCAGCAATAAAATGCAATATCAAAACAGTTCTGTTTTAGAAAAAGTTTGCAGTTATGAATCATTAAATATTATTTTAGAGCTGTAAATCTTTAAAGTAATTTTAAATCTATTTTATTGTTATTATATTATTTTATACTGTTACATAAAAGCGAATTATAATGTGAGGGCTTTACCTTATATCAACAAATATATTTCTTAGGTTGGCAAGAAAGGGATAATTCTCCTAGTCCCATCTCATGTCCTTAACTATTTTACCTTAAAGTGGTGAACAATTACATTTATTCTATGACTGAAGAGAGAAGCAGGTGCATCATGGATCTATTTATTAAAGTTTATTATTAGGATATTTTAAAACACTCCTTTTCAGTTAAATAATGCAGTTTCACTATTTTGACTCAATTTTTATAGAAATTTTGAAGGTTCAGTTAACTCATTGCGATCCAATACACAATTTCCCTTCAATCCTGACCAAATCTTTCAGTTGTTTATTTTTAAATAACATCTCTAATAAGAAGTGACCTTTCTCAAACCATTTTAGATAAGACATTATTAATCTCTAATAAGCACACTTATTGCTCTATATGAAATAGAAATGAAAACTACAGAATATTAGCTGAGTGGTAAATAAAAATGCTACAAGGCATTGTCTTAAAGCCAACAAAAAACATTATGAATTTGACATTTCTGTCAGAGTTCAAATATATGTTGCAAGGCGTGGATGGAGCTGGAATGTATTATGCTAAGTGATGTAAGTCAGAGAAAGACAAATACCATATAATTTCGCTCATATGTAGAACTTAAGAAACAAAACAGATGGGCATATAGGAAGTGGCCGGGTCGGGGGGAAGAAGAGAGAGAAGAAAACCACAAGAGACTCTTAATGATAGAGAACAAACTGTGGGTTGATGGAGGGAGGTAGGTGGCGGATTGGCCAGATGGGTGTTAGGTACAAAGAAAGGCATGTGTGATGAGCACTGCGTGTTTTATGTTAAGTGATGAATCACAGAATTTTACTCCTGAAACTAATATTGCACTGTATATTAAATAACTAAACTTTAAGTTAAAAAAATATATATAACAGATTATTTCATGCATTTAGTTGTGCATCTTGTAGGCATCATGTGTTTATAAATACATAAGGTGTAAAGAAGGCTTCTCATAAATTGTTTTTTAAAAATGAATATTTCAGAAAGATGGTTGAGTTGTTTCTTCTTTATGACATCAAAATATTTCTCCACGTTTCTGTGCTTGGGGCATTCAACTGTATCACTGACGATATTTCTAAAAGTTACTGAATTCTATCAGGAAAAATGGGAGGCTTTTTCTTTTAACTGATTTTTAAATTACTTGGTTGTAAATGAGCACCATTTTAAGCCTTGTCATTTGGTCTAAGAGGCTATCTAGGAGCAGGAAGCTCCTTTATTTCAACAGACGATAATGGTTGCAATGATTCAAATATTGCATAGGGACTAGTAAATACTAATCTTTGGGTCTCAAATTCCCATTAAACCCAAACATGAAAGATTCCCAGTGTTGAGACAAGGATTTAGCTGTTTTGCTATAATAACCAAAGCAGTTTCAATGTTTGAATGTGTAATATTTGATAAAATCATGCCTATTTGTGTATGCATATTTATTGTGCTGTCTACCTAAAGTATTCCAAACAGTGAAAAATGTAGATGAAGCAAATACAATAGTGTTTTCTATTGCTAGGAACATGGATTAATATATTTTCATATGAATTTATTTAATACAAATCTCATTACAGTGTTATGAAAACAAAAGCTTGTATGATTATCCAGAAAGCATTTTCCACAAAGTAAATCGATGAAAACAAAGAAAAAAGAAAAGAAAAGGAGATATCAGGTCAATATGATCTCTTGTTACTAAACAGTAAACAAACGAGCTTTGTAATTCTGCATAATTTATTTGTGGCTCTTCATTCATTTTAATATAATTGATAAAATCCCTTTTTAGGTGTTTTATGAACTTGCTGTGATATATAAAGAATGGGACCTACATTCATATATTGTGAGAGAAAGACCCATATAATCTAATCTTCCACCAATCATCAACCAACCAACTGAGAAACAGGATCGGATTCTTCATATTCAGACAATTTGCGTTATATTTGGGGCAATAAAATATCTTTTCAGTTTCGTTGTTGAGATTCAGTATTCACACCTAAGTTATTTTCTAACCGTGGACAGGGGCGTCCTGTTAATTTATTCACACACAAGTGGGACTGTCTGCTGCACCTGCCCCACAACCGCTGGGTTTCCTGTTGTGATTCAGCTGAATGCAAGACAAGCCCCTACATTGTCCACTCAGTGCCTGTGTTACAAGAGAGTGAGGGCAGCTGGAGGAAAGTTAACATCCCCTTTGCCTTCCTTGGAAGTAGCTGTAACATAAAACCATATTTCCTTCAGATTATTTTACAAATCTGTGTCACCTGTAAATGAGAAAAAAAAAACTTTGATGCATCTGACAGATTTTACTTTGTTCTCCATTTTTCCTCTTGTCAAAAAAAAAATGGGGGGGGGCGCTTGGGTGGCTCAGTGGGTTGAGCCTCTGGGCTCTTGATTTCGGCTCAGATCATGATCTCAAGGTTTGCAGGATTGAGCCCTGTGTCGGGCACTGTGCTGATAGCATGGAGCCTGCCTGGGATTCTCTTGCTCCCTCTCTCAGATCTGCTCTTGCCCTGCTCACATGCTCTCTCTCTCTCTCTCTCTCTCTCTCTCTCTCACTCTCACTCTCTCACTTCTCCCTGTCTCTCTCCTTCTCTCTCTCTCTCTCTCTCAAAATAAATAAATATTTTTTAAAAAATTAGGGACAGAAAAATGTTTGGTTGTTAGTTTTCATCTCCTACATTACATCCTCCTTTCTTCTGGACTCCAGCTAAGAGTGTATAAGTATCTTCTCTTTAAACTAGCTAGATTGGAGCATCTGTCTGGCTCAGTCAGTAGAACTTGCCACTCTTGATCTCGAGGTGGTGAATTTAAGCCCCGAATTTGGTGTGGAGCCTACTTAAAAATGTAAAGAAAAAATAAAATAGCTAGATTATTCCAAACTAAATTCTCCAGGATTATCTCCTCATCTGATGCAGAAGATTTAAAAAAATGTAACAAGTCCTCTCACCAAAAAGCAAAGACTATTTTGAAGATTATTTTTTGTTGTTGTTGGTAGATGGAGTAGCCATTGTCTCCTATTCCAGGATGGTAAATTTCATGGGTCTATTTGGAGGAAGGAATTTGCAGCAAAGCACAACTGAATGGGAGAAATCAAACAGCATCAACCCACTTATCTATAACCTAGTAGTCCTGGGTTTTGTTCATTTCCCTTTATGCTGTTGGCATAGGGCAAAATATTTGGGTAGAGACCACTAAATCTATCCACACTGAGCCTCTTTATGAGCTCTATGATGGTAAGTCTGACATTATTTAGTGGATCAGAGGATGAATATTTCCAAGGCATAGGAAAGGGAAGACTCCTTTCTACTGTACCCACTGAATCTCATGTAAGCATTTGTGAACTAGAACATTCCACAGCATTATATTCAAGCAATTTGATGAAAATGGATACTTGCATTAAATTGGCATAATATCCTTCCAGGGGCTCTGTCAGCAGTTTATGAAAGGCCATATTTAAAACAGCAGAAATGACTTAATCTTGCAAGTGAGCATATTAGTCATTTCTGAATATATAGGAGGAACATTTAGCTGTTTAATGCAATTTGTTTTACTGAAATGAGCAAATTCAATTGTCCTTCTTTTGAACCATTTAGTTTGAGGGTTGATAATGTTTCCATAAATGTCATTAATCCTTTTGCTGAGTGTAGCTCTCCAAAAGGACCTTGATAATCTCAGAGACTGTAATTCTCTCTTTTTTTTTGTCATTGAAATAATCGATATCTCCTTGAAATGTAAATGAATTCAATGTATAAGAAAGGAAGAATTTTCCTTCTCCGTATATAGACATGTTAAAGTACAGTTGTAAATCTTACTGTTTTATGAATAGTATTAGTTATTAAGAAACTTGGGAGAATTTGATTTAGCAGTAATGTTAACAAACTCGCTAGCAGCTGAATTATCTTGGGTCATCGTAGTAACAGATCTGAATCAAATTATAATAAGTAGCAGGCTTTACAGTACTGTAAGCAAAATGTTCTTTTTAATGTTTGGTTAAGACTCTGCAAAATTTGTTGAAAATGTAACAATAGATTAAATTTTTTAAAATCAAATGATGAAATAAACATTGAGCTGTATAGACCTCAGTTTATCTCTATGGGAAAAAAAAATGTGCTTTTTGTTGAATGGTTTTGTTTGAGTAAAATGAAATAATGTAATATCTATTCAGATTGGTTTTCGAGTATATTCCCGGGCAACGATAACACTATTTTTTCAAATAATTACCATTAGGTTTCATGTCAGTTTATGCATGGAAATCTCCTGTGGATTTAGCAGAAAATTGATTTCACTGTGCGGAAAGAGTGACAAACCCAATTCATACTACCAGAGGGTAAAATTTCTGTCATGTTATTGACAACCTGTTAGAATACAACAATTGGTGGCGGGTGGGAGGGTGCAGAGAAGTTGGTTTATCGATTATTAACAACTAGATGTGTTTTGATCTTCTGGATTGATCTCAATTCTTTAGAATCTTAGTTGCCAAACATTACTGAATTGAACCCCCTTGTTTTACACACCACTAGATCAGTGAATAGCTAGACAAAAGTTGAGTTCCTGTGACTTGTAGAGGAGTTAGTTCTATGGGCTCTAGATCACAAACTCTTGGATTCAAAGTCTGTGTCCAGCTGTTTTAGATACAAATAAGCCATCCTCTCTTAACTTCTGTTTCTTCATTGAATTGTTGTGGAAATCAAGTGACATATGTACTGGGGTAAGAGAAACCATATGCTCTGTGGTACCATTAAAAAAAAAAAATTGCTGCTTGGTGAGCACCGTGCTGTAAACTTTTCTTATTTTCTGCTTGAACTAACAGCCTTCCCTACAAGACAGGTATCATTGCACCTAATACTTCACATAGTTGAGTATCGGTAAAGAACTTCCCAGGTGTCCCACAAATCTGGCGAGAGAGAGCTAGGTTTTTGAACCCATGTGTAAGTTTCCCCTGCCTTATTTCCCAGTAGCATAGAAACTCTTAAGAAATATTTACCCCCCTTCCTGTTCTGTTGTTTTTGCAATACATATGCTAGCATTAATGTGAATTTTAAATAGTTCATGATTTTTTTTTAATTTAAGGAAACAATAAGATTCAGAATAGTGTAAGATATTTTGCACTTAACGTAAGTTCTTCCAATTAGAAGATATAACAGGTTACCCTGTTTGAGTTTCTGGCATTTGCAATTATCCAGGGGAATTGAATTTTAATAATGTACTTTTCTAAATTATGTCTGAGATTTCAGGGGGATAATACAAAAAAACTGGAGACAATTTATTAGTAGTGATACACTTCAAGAGAGAAAATTAACTTAGAGAATGAAAGCCTTCAAACAAACGGGAAATTCTAGAGAAATTAAACAGAAACAACTTATTTTTCAGTAAAAATATCTCTGATGCCTAGGAAAATAAATTGATAAAAAGTAAATGTTAAAATTATTTATAAAATATGTATGTAAAATAAAATTACCTAAGTAGAAAATTGTCAAAAAATATACATTACCTAAAGGTATAAATATTATATTTGACATTTGGAAATTCTCACTATTATTTCTCAAAATAACTTTAATAATAATCACCACAAGTACGTTTTTAAAATTATTTATTTTTATAAGAGCCATTCAATATAGTGTTTGTATGAGGGGCTTAAAATATTTAAACACCACCTTCTTCTACTAAACATTTTAGTAAAATGTTTTACTAAACATTTTAGTAAAATGTTTTACTAAACATTTTAGTAAAATGTTTTACTAAAACATTTTAGTAAAATGTTTTACTAAAACATTTTAGTAAAATGTTTTACTAAAACATTTTAGTAAAATGTTTTACTAAACATTTTAGTAAAATGTTTTACTAAACAATTTTAGTAAAATGTTTTACTAACATTTTACTAAAATGTTTTACTAAACATTTTGCTAAAACATTTCTACATTTATTACTGCTTTATCCATTTTTTTACTATACTAACATATATTTATGATAAATATGGGATAAATAATGTGTACCTTTATCATTGAATAAACTGTATTAGCAAAAAATGAAAAATATAAAGTAGAGAAATATATTGTTCTCTTTAATGCTTAAGAATTTTTATGACAGATTTTCAACTATTTAGCAGATACTAGTCTGAGACCTATAGTATCATAAATGTATATAACCAGAGAAATAATAGAACTTTGTACTTTGGTATTTGAAGTAACAAGTTTTGCATCAATTCAATTAAAAATATATACCTTTTATGTCTAATCATTATGATACAAAATGAATAGGACATATTCCCCATTTTTGAAGACCATTTAAGTTTGGTTTGGGAGATACAAACAAATATGCATAGATCAATAAAATATGCTCAAGATGAGCCCAGTTTCTTTGTTTTTTCCTCAGTTTTAAACAATTTTAAAGCTATTTAGGCAAATGCTGTTCTTAGTTTAAAAAAAAAACACTGGCAAAGTTTTGGAATTGTTACTTGAACAGTTATGTTTTTCAGGTATGACTTGGAAATTAATTCACCTTCAACAAAGCATAGCCACACCTAAACATGACTATTCAAATTTTCCATTTTTATGATAGTGTTGCATCTGATACAAATAGAGACTATCAACTCTACTTATTTCTGCATATACTCAATTGCTTATTAAAAATTAAAGAGCTCATTTACAATGTTTATGTTTATAGAGAGAGTGTTACATTTTATGAATAAAGTATAACTTCTAAGTGCAATTTTAAAGTTCTGTATAAGAAATTTGTAGTTTACATTTAATTATTACATTTTCGGAGCGCCTGGGTGGCTCAGTCGGTTGAGTGTCCGACTTTGGCTCAGGTCATGATCTCACAGCTTGTGAGTTCGAGCCCCGCGTCGGGCTCTGTGCTGACAGCTCAGAGCCTAGAGCTTGCTTCGGATTCTGTGTCTCCCTTTCTCTCTGCCCCTAACCCACTCACATTCTCTCTCTGTCTCTCTCAAAAATAAATAAACATTAAAAAATTTTAATTATTACATTTTCATTTATCATAGAAAAAAAGTCTAAATAATGGGTGGTAAACACACACACACACACACACACACACACACACACACACACGCATATCAAATGGAGGAGAGTAAGTGGGAGTATTTGACCAAATACTCTGAGCAAAGTTCTTTGTATTGATCGCAATCTCCTTTCCCATTAGTTGCCTTTAGAAGGTTCTTTCCTCTGGTCATCAAAAATTCTTTTCCAGCAAAAAAATGATGCCATTGATGGTGTGGATTACCTTGTCAAAATATTACCCACCTACCCCACCACCCCCAAAATCAAAATATCAAACCACGTAACCCCAAATACAGCAGAAGCTTGTGAGAGTCACATGTTGATGAACAGTAGAATCTACCCCATAGTTCTGAAGTAATCCTAAATGATTTTCTGATTGTATAAAGTCAGTGTTCCACCATTCTCTTGGTAGAGTCTCTTCTCTTGGATGTATTTTTCATGAACAATGCCAGGCCTATATTTTCAGTTATCATAGACTAATTGATATTGTGACTTTTTTTCACTACAGGATTGAGAATTCTATCAATGTGTATTAATTTATTTGGAGATACACACACACACATATACACACACACATATATGTATGCATATATATACACACATATATAATGTAGTACTTAATTGCCTTTTATGAAACTCTTCACTCATAATGTCAAACTGAGACGGTTGTTTTCAGAAATTATTTTTTTTTAAACAACTAAGTCAGGTCTACTGTCCATGAGATAAGTATAAAATGTCATTAATTTGATGGAAGATACACCTAACATAACACTTTTAACATTTAATGCATTTAGTAAGTGTTTGTTTATTTGAAATATTTAGGAAATATTGAAGTTTTATACTTCGGAGCAATAGTCTCCAAAGGATATGTTAGTTAAATTGTAATTTTAATATGCCGAATCCTTTTATATGTGTGACTTCTCAGAGACTGCGAAAAGTTGAAGAATAATAGCCCTGTGGTTTGTGCTCTATAATTTAAACACAATTTGAAGGTATTTCTGAATTTAATGTAAAAATAAACTAACTAAAGATAAACTTTAAAAGCATACTCATCTTTGAATATAAATGTCATCTTCAAATAGAAATAATGATGTAAAGATACATTAACCTGTGCACTGCATGGATTTATGGCTGTTATTGACTCCTTCATTCATTCACCAAAGGGCTTATTGAATGCCCCTTCCATTTAAATCTGCTTGGTAGGCATTAGAGGCATAAAGACGATGAAATTAGGCTTCTGCTTGGGTAGACATAACTGTACAAAAGAAAGTGGAATTAAATGATCACAATGATGAAAACAGGAACAATAATTCTAAGATTTAACCAAAGGAAATACTTATGTATTTCTGCTTTGAAGGTAGAATTCAGGAGATGTTTTAGAGAGAGAGCTCTGAATCATTTCTTGAAGGAGAAAAGGCAACTTGCCAGTTGCAAGAACAGAGGAAAAGAGCGCATTCTAAGAAGTAACGGTCTTGGCAAAGACAATGGTGTAAAAGGCATTGGTTTGTTTGGAAAAGGATAGAGAGCTATTGCACAAGAACAACAGATAATGAAGGGTCTTGAGTGCCATATAAAGAAGTTTAGATTTCGTTTTAGCAATATGTTTACCAGCAAGTTTTTAAAATACTGAAATCAGCATTTATTATACCAAAACAACTCTTCAGTTATGACTTCTCCAGAGTAACCTTGCCTTGGATGAACTGAAATATGCACCAGGTGACATCTTGAATGTTTTCCTGTTGTAGCTGTTAATTTCATATATTTGACTATATCAGAGGTTTGTTTAAAAATTCTTTTCGTAATGTTTATGTATGTTTGAGAGAGAGAGCAAGGGCACAAGCAGGGGAGGGGCAGAGAGAGAGGGAGACAGAGAATCCAAGCAGGCTCTGCACTGTCAGCACAGAGCCTGACATGGGGCTCAAACCCACAAACTGTAAGATTATGACCTGAGTCGAAGTCAGATGCTTAGCCAACTGAGCCACCCAGGCGCCCCTATCAGAGGTTATGATAAATATTATTTTCTTTTATTTTCCTACATGACAATGTTACATCCTTTCAAATCCTTTCCAAAGGCAACTGTATGTTTTTTGTTTTCACAACAGTGTAATGTTGGGGGAGGAGGGTGAAAGCTAAGTGTCTCTCTTTACTGGCACAGATGTTCAAAATATGTTTAGTGTACCATTTTTTTTTCATTTCAAGTTTTTATTTAAGTTACAGTTAGTTAACATAGAATATAATGTTTCAGAAGTAGAATTCAGTGATTCATCACTTACATACAACACCCAGTGCTCATCACAACAAGTGCCTTCCTTAATGTCCATCACCCATCTAGCTCTTCCCTCCCCCCCACACACCCCTTCCATCAACCCTCAGCTTGTTCTCCTTAGTTAAGAGTCCACTTTATGTTAAGGTACCATTCTTTAGTGGCATCTCCCCAGATACCTTCTGTATGGTCTCAGGAACAGACAGTGGAGAGAACAAACCTCTGGGTTCATAATGCAGGGGCCAGCTTCATGGTGTTCTCAAAAAATTGCTAAGAGAAAATACTTATTTGAAACAAATGTTATTAGAAACCAACTTTAGGGGTGCCTGGGTGGCGCAGTCGGTTAAGCGTCCGACTTCAGCCAGGTCACGATCTCGCGGTCCGTGAGTTCGAGCCCCGCGTCAGGCTCTGGGCTGATGGCTCAGAGCCTGGAGCCTGCTTCCTATTCTGTGTCTCCCTCTCTCTCTGCCCCTCGCCCGTTCATGCTCTGTCTCTCTCTGTCCCAAAAATAAATAAACGTTGAAACCAACTTTAGAATACCTTTCCCTTGGAGTTTGTCTTAAGGATATTCAAGAGCATTCAGTCCTTTTAACTTCTTTCAAAAACTTTTACTTGTATTGTCTCTTGTACGCAAGCATTTAGGTTCACAAAGGCATGTAGTACACTTATTTAGGCATCTTTTGTCTTAATTTGATAAAACAAGGTGTCTGAAGTGGCTCCTGCTATTTGGAAAAGGCACATAGAGCTCCTATCTTATTCTGCCACCTTGTGGTCAAAACAGCAAATTTCCATGACACCAGTAATTTAACAGGTACTCTACTTCAGGGAAAATAGTGCTCAGTGTTTCATAAATAGAAATCCCTAAGGGTATATTTCAAAATATATTTCTGGATAAATATGAAGATATTTAAGGCAATGTAGTGCTTGCTTTTAATTGCTTAATATTTGTTAAGAGCAAGGGACAGAAAACAATTAAGTCTTATTTTCCTGGGACACATTTAAGGTTAGAGAACTGGTATAATTAAATAGTGCAGTTAGTAAATGAGCAGTTGTAGGGAGAGGGGCTGATACTTCCCAGGACGCCCCAGCCTTAACTCTTTTAAGCTTGCTCTTTGGGTGGGGTCAAAACAGAAGAGGCAGTCATGTTCAGATCAAAGTTTATTTCATTCAGTGACAACAGCTAAAGTCTAGAGAATATTTGAAATACATGTTTTCTGTTTAATAGCATGAATTGTGGTCTAGAGAATTTCCTTTGATGACTGACTGTCTCTTCTTTAAACCAAGTGTTTTACCCTACACTTTAAGTGGAAAAAAAAAGATTTTAATCTTCTCACTCAAAAGTATTTTTCCTTACAAACAATACTTTTTTTTAAAGAAACTCAGGATTGCTTTTAAATATATTTCTGAATGAAACAACATTAGCTTCATTGAAACCAAATGTCAGCAATAGAAATATGTTAACCTCCAATTCCTTAATTCGTTTGCTCCTTGTTCCTCCCCCACCTGGCTCTTCGTCACTGTTCCACTCCATGTCAATCTCCTGTCATCCATGTAATGAATCTCTGCTATATTTTGAATTCCTAATTAAAAAATAGTTTAAACTCATAGGACTTGTGGGGTTTTTAATATTTATCTTAATACTTAGAATTTCTATCTATAAATGACTCCAAATCCCCTCATTTGGAGATACAATTTAAGAATTTTTTTTTTTACCTGTTCATCACCTGCAATTCCTGACCTAACAAAATGGATCCTCTATTTTCTCGTGTCCTCTGTCCTCCCACTAATGCCTTGAGACCCGCTGGACTCAATTGCTGAGGCCAGAGAAATGGCACCTTAGATGCTCCTTTTTCTTACCATTACTTACTATTACCTTTTAAGAAGCAGGATATCATTTAAATTGAACTACTCTTAGTCCATTATCCCTTGTCTTGACCTATATTTCAGAAGAGATCTCACAGCCTGAGGCTAATATCTAACTTCCTGATGCACCTGATCTAGTCTTTTTGCCTGTTTTCCCTTGCT
This sequence comes from Prionailurus bengalensis, assembly GCF_016509475.1. Lineage (NCBI taxonomy): Eukaryota > Metazoa > Chordata > Mammalia > Carnivora > Felidae > Prionailurus > Prionailurus bengalensis. The sequence goes on along the minus strand of NC_057350.1, from coordinate 32,988,803 downwards.
TCTCTTGGGGTGTGTGAATGCATCCGTGTGTGTGTGTGTGTGTGTGTGTGTGCGCGCGCGCGCGTGCGCGTGCATGCCAGTCTTTTTATCAAAGCTTGTGTTCAACTCAATTATTCTCGATTACATGCTCTTTTTTTTTCCTGTAAGAGGATTATAAGAAGGTGGTAAAGTTTTCTAGGACAATCCCAGGTTTGTTTTTTATTTAAGTTTATTTATTTTGAGAGAGTGTGCAGGATAGAGACAGAGAGGAGAGACAGAGAGAGAGAGAGAGAGAGAGAGAGAGAGAGAGAGAGAGAGAGAATCCCAGACAGGCTCTGCACTGATGGTGGGGGAGTCATGAACCATGACATCATGACCTGAGTTGAAATCAAGGGTTGAGTCTTAACCAGCTGAGCCACCCAGATGCCCAAGGACAATCCCAGTTTTTAATCCATTATCCTGGTTTAGTTATTGAAAAACACATTCACTCTCAACATAGTCCGGATTTGGATGATAAATTATGTTACACTGAGCATCCTTCGGCACCTAAGTGCCACTTCTTATACTGAGACTCTGTTTCCATCTCCATCAACCTGAGGCTTGGCCATGTGACATGCTGTGTCCAATGAGATACAAGGGAAAGAGACCAGGGCTGCCTCTGAGCAGAAGCTTTAAGGACAACTGAGAGTTTCTCTGTGGTCTCTTGATCTTTTTCCCTTAGCCCCAAGAGTAATGTCTCCTATCAGAGCTGTTCCTTCAGCCCGGGTTCTGGATCCAGAAGCCTTCCATTCTAGAATAGAGGAAAGCCACGACTGACCAGCCGCCATCCATATGAACACAAATAAGAAATGTATATACTCTTGAGAACCAGTGAAATTTGGGGATTTTTAAAATTATGTTAGCATAACATATCAAGAGCTTTGCTTGTTCATTTTGTTGTTTGTTTTTGTTAGTAGCCTCCTATTCTTAAATGTTAAATCATCTAGGGTCTTCTGACTCAGGGGTTTCATGAACCATTCTGAATTTATTTCTGGCTTATACTGAGAAGCTGTTTTTGTTTTTTGTTTTTGCTTTTGTTTTTGTTTGTTTTTTGTTTTGTTTTTTAATAGTAACTCAGAAGATATGTCAGAGAGTAGAAAGGGGGGGGGGAAGGGGGCTGGTAGCAGCGACAGGTGCCATTACTGCCCCCATGTCTAACCCTGAGATTGGATCAGCACAACCATCAGTTTTGCTCTGGTTTGATTTTGCATACCTCACTCTGATGCATTTCTTCTCCCAATTCTGACTGTCTACTGCCAGGTTGGTAAGTTAAATAAACCTGTAAGAAAATAAGTATATTAACCTGAAAATGTATGAGGGAAATCAAATAAGCTGGAACAGCAGTGTTGTAAGAGGAGAATCCTGTCTAACATCTAGTCACATCCTAAGAGTTCTGGCCCTAGGGGTCTAGGTAAAGTAGGAGGCCCCTCTGGGACTGGACTTTGGACTCGCAGGCCCCGCCTCTCCTCACATACTTTCTTACCACTAGGTGGCTCTCCAAGTCAACCTGTTCAATAAATCCTACACTAGACCTTTTCAACATAGAGTGTATTTTCAGATCATCTTTTCAGTTTTCTCAAAGAGATTGAATAATCATGCCCTAGTATACTAACTACGCATTCAATCATTGTTTTCTCCCTCATTCCTCAGCAATTCGAGGCTTGACTGAGGATCAGGGACAGAGCTCATTTCATAGTATAAACTCACCCTATAGTCCTTGCCTCATACCCGGCACTCAGTGAGTGGAACTTAGTATTAATCATTTGCACATCTTATTTTTTCTTTCCGTTTTCATAATTGAAAATCATAATATAATATTTCCCTTCTCTTACCCCTCTCTTATACATTACCTGGAGCAGCGTCAACAGATGCAAAGATGGGCTGGAGATAAAGATTTGGGGCTATTAATACTATCATATTATTGCATTAAAAGCCCTGGGTACAAACGAGATGGGTCAGGAGGATTTCTCTCTCTCTCTTTCTCTCCCCCCCCCCACTTTTTTAGAGAGAAAGAGAGAGAGCAGGGGAGAGGGGCAGAGGGAGAGAGAGAATCTCAAGCAGGCTTCACACTGAGCATGGAGACTGATGGAGGGCTAGAGCCCATGACCCTGGGATCATGACCTGAGCTGAAATCAAGAGGTCTTCACTCAACCAACTGCACCACTCAGGTGTCCTTAGGAAGAAGTTTTTTTTTTTTTTAATTTTTTTTCAACGTTTATTTATTTTTGGGACAGAGAGAGACAGAGCATGAACGGGCGAGGGGCAGAGAGAGAGGGAGACACAGAATCGGAAACAGGCTCCAGGCTCTGAGCCATCAGCCCAGAGCCCGACGCGGGGCTCGAACTCCCGGACCGCGAGATCGTGACCTGGCTGAAGTCGGACTCTCAACCGACTGCGCCACCCAGGCGCCCCCTTAGGAAGAAGTTTTAAATAAGAAGAGAACAAGAAGTAAATCCTAGGGCCTACTAATATTTAAAGGTTAATGGGACAATAAAAAGCCTACTAAAGAGATTGATGCAAAGCAACCAGAATTTCTCGACCAATCAGAAGAGAGTTTTCCCCAAAAGCCAATGGAAAGAAGATTTGAGGAAGAAGACCATGATGGTCAGCATCAGACATTCCAGAAAAATCAAGTGAGATAGGACAGAAAGGGCTCAATGGACTTGGAAGTTAGGTTATTGGTAACCTTCACAAGGGCATTAATAATAGAGTGATTAAGTGTGCTAGTCAGATTGAAATGGGCTCCAGAATGACTGTGTGTGAGGTCGTGAAGGAAAATGAGAAAGAGGGTGAATATTAAAGGGAGAAGTGAGGGGCACCTGGGTGGCTTAGTTGGTTAAGTGTCTGACTTCGTCTCAGGTCATGATCTCAGGGTTTGTGGGTTCAAGCCCGGCGTCAGGCTCTGTGCTGACAGTTCTGAGCCTGGAGCCTGCTTCAGATTCTGTGTCTTCCTCTCTCTCTGTCCCTCTCCCCACTGGTGCTCTGTCTCTCTCTCTCTCTCAAAAATAAATAATAAGCATTAAAATTTTTTTAAAAAGAAACACTTTAAAGGGAGAAATGAGGTTAGGAAAATGGTTTTGTTTTTGTTTTTTTAAATAAACACTGAGCATATTTTTAGACTAATGGAAAGAAATCAAAACAGTGGGAGGGGTCGTATGGTATATTAGAGGCAATAATGTGCTCTGATGCAGTTTTTCATTCGACTTCATTCAAACTTAAATTAAAAAAAATAAGTTTTATTATATATTCTCGGCAAAACTGTGGGGGAAACAGCTACTCTCATGCACTGTTCATGGGAATGTAAATTTGTTATAGCTTCCATTGTAGGCAATAAGTCAATATTTTTCTTTTAAAAAAAGTGCATAACCTTTTATCAGGCACCCACACTTCTGAACTCATACATATGTGAATTCATATATATGCAAGATTATTTGTATGAGGACATGGCTGGCATATCCATCAATAGTAATGCTTTAATCAATTTATATGTATATAAATATTATTATAAATATATATAAATATTTACATATATATTATGTGTATATATTTATATACATATAACAACAATTGAACAGAATACAGTTTTAAGAAAGAAATCAGTCTATTTACTAATATGGAGAGACTTCCAGAATGTATTAAGTTAAAAAGTAGTGCATGATAGTATATATCAGCTGCTAATATCTTGTGTACAGTAAGGAAAGAAAGATTGAAAAGTAACTGTGAATAATGGTAACCTTTGTATAGAGGATGGTGATAAGAAGGATTGTGTGGGAATTGGGCTAGTGGGAGCAGAGGTAGTTGGGACACTTGCTTCTGTTTTAAAACTATGTATTTTTCTGGGGCGCCTGGGTGGCGCAGTCGGTTAAGCGTCCGACTTCAGCCAGGTCACGATCTCGCGGTCCGTGAGTTCGAGCCCCGTGTCGGGCTCTGGGCTGATGGCTCAGAGCCCGGAGCCTGCTTCCGATTCTGTGTCTCCCTCTCTCTCTGCCCCTCGCCCGTTCATGCTCTGTCTCTCTCTGTCCCAAAAATAAATTAAAAAAAAAAAGTTGGAAAAAAAATTAAAAAAAAAACTATGTATTTTTCTGATTAAAAATTTGAAAGGTACAATTTTAGGGCATACTTGTAGGTGAGCTATGAAGGAAGAAGTGGAGGAGAGTATGGGATTCTCTGTAAGCAGGATTTAATCTAGTTGAAGGAGATGGTTTTCTGATAAGTAGCATTTATGCTAAGGCTTGAAATGTAAGTAGCAGTGGAACAGGTGGAGGGGAGGGGACGAATGTGCCCAGCAAGAGGGTATTCACCTGAAAAGAGAGAGGCAAGCAGAAAAGGAGAACAGAGAGAAGCTTTGCAGACAGAGGAACAGAGAGAAAAAGAGGGGAGAGGGTGTGTTTCTGAAAGACAGACAGTGAAGGACAGAGAAAAGGACTGAAGGATGGTGGTCAGAGAGCTGGGGGGGGGCGGGTGAGACAAAAGAAGGTAGAAAGAGTTTGAGGAAGATAGAGAGGAGACAAAGGAAAGAAGAAAGGTCTGCCTGCAGGTACAGAGACACAGGATGAGAAAGGAACACATTCAGGGAGACCAAAAGAGAACACAGAAACATGGATAGAGACAGAGAAGGGAAGGGAAGAAGGGGAGGGGAGAAAGTAAGATTCCCTGACCTAATAAGAAGTTAAATAGCAAGATAGGCATCTCTTCTCTGGCTGGTCCATGGCGACAGTGGCTGCCCTCTAGAAGAGAGTGTTGTCTATCTGTAGGCTTAGCAGAGTATTTTGCAAAGATGGCTCACAGAGCATGTCGTAGCCCTGATGAGCAGTGGGTTCAAGAATGAGTGAATAGCATTTCAGTAGCCACTGTATTCTTATATGTATGTTCACTTTTAATCTAATAATAAATTAAAATTTAGCAATTATTAAAATAGTAAATCTAGTTGTCAACTTGATTATTAACCGTCAGGTTTCCAAGTTGTGATAGTGAAACAGTGAAACAATTAAGGTATCTAAACTGGGAGTCCTACAATTATGTACTTTTTATTCTGTATACACCTTGATGATTTCTAGAAGGGAAGCCAAGTATCTGCTAACACTGAGGGGAAAAACTTTACTGAGGACTAAAAGTAAAATGTGACACAGATATTTTCTTTACCTTGTAAAAGCCATGTGAGTTTTTTAGAACATACATGTGCAACACACATGATCCATTGGATAAATGAACTATACTGATGAGGGCAAAATTACAAAGTAACACATGTAAACACATTGGCCCCAATGACTTTTAAAAATGGTTACATACTAACTGGCTAAAAATGATGCAGAGATATTTGGTGTTTCTCTTTATGGAATATTACCTGATGAAAATGTGGGTCTGATCCAATGACTGTATGCAGTTTCAGTAACCTAAGTGTTAGTTAAATGAACATTAAGGAGGACAAATCCTTGCATATGGTATTTTGAATATACAAATATTACAACACTAAGGATATGATTTATGAATATTAAAGATGTGCTGAGGGAGAATTCTGAGAAGATAATATTATATTGCCTCAAAATGGCGTTGGGAAATACTGAAAAATAAGACACTGAGAACAAATTGCTAACGGCTAAAGGAATGTCTGCTGAACAGCCACAAACGTCCTTTCTAGTTGAGAGGAAATTTGCATCTTCATAATAAGTGTTATATGAAAAGCAGAGCCCCTTTTACATGCCAGCTCAGCTCTTCAGGCTATTCTTATCTCCTATCTGGAATACTGCCTAATAAGAATAGGAAATTCTTCATTCAGTTTGCCAATTATATCTGCCATGTGCAGGCAACACAGAGCTTTGGCGACCATTCAGAAGCCTGCGGATTGAATTTGTTGGTGGAGGATGGTCAGCTTTGTTCAGCAATCCAGGAAGCTTTGCTGACTTTAATAATACATGAGGAGACACGGGGGGAAGATGGGTCCGGGCTATTTTTCACCCTCTTGTGTTGACTGTGCGCACGCTGCCATGAGCCATGAAGTCTCCCATTTCCAGGCTCTGTTTGGAAGGGGACGTTCGAAAACAAGGCTTAGAGCATTTTATATTTAGCAGAGTGAATGTCTTCTACAACCAAATACACTCAAGAAGGAATAGTAAGACTGTGGCCAAGCATTTGTTTGAATTATACAGAAACATTTCTCTCATGGGATAAAATGAGAAAATGCAGTTAAAAACATGATAACATAGCTTTAAAAATGGGCTAAGTGATGAAACTCTGTTGATGGGAAGAGAGGAACTTTAAGAAGTAAAGTATGTTTCTTTATAGTCTATAAAAATTCAGTCAGTAGATAAAAATATTAAGTGTGCACTTTAAATGTGTATGTGTTAGTCTCTGTGTATGAAATTACTGAATATATGGATTAAGTAAAAAATTTCATTCCTCATTCATCAGTGCTGTCATCTATTTCTAGGGACAAAACATCCAAAAAGTGTTTATAAATGCACACGCACACACACACACACACACACACACACACTCACACATGCACACACACGCACACACACACACACATCAAAAGGTGCAAAGGTTTTCCAGGGATAATAGTGTTCCTGGTGTTAATTCCCTCTAACACTTGTCCATTGCTCTGGAAACAGGATTGAAAACTCATATGCCTTCAAACCTTTTTGAGGGGGACTAAGTATAAAACAGCAGGGATTGCTGTGGACCCCAACAAACCAAAGACATGGTCTCAAAATAGTAAATGTGGAAAAAAAAAAGCAAGACATGGTATCAGCCAAAATGAACTTACCACAGGTCAGTCGTATCCACCAGTTTGCTATCATGGTGTTAATATACTTCTACTAAATCTAAATTCTTCGGGAAATACCTTGAAAGGAACAGACTGCAAACCATGCTGTCATAGAATCAGAGGAATTCATCTGACTTTTCCACCCACACACATCCCATAGGGATCTTGGAGTTAAATGTGCCCTTTGAAATTGAGGCCACAAGTAAGTGTTAAATTCTCTTCTTTTACTCTTCTTCAAACGAGCAGGTAGGTCTTCCCTGGGAATGCAGTTTTCAGCCTTGACCTACTCATACCATTTCCTAGGGTTTCCCTGCTCCCATCCTAGAAAGGTCACCTTCCTCTGTAGCCCCCACATCCCCAAACCCCAGTTCCCTAGGGGCCCCACTGTTTCAAAACACAAGGGGAAAGCACGTAGAAGCAGATGAGACGTGACAGGTAATGGTGAAGGTTGTGGCCTAGAAAACAAAAGGTTTCGATCTTAGAGGTTTTCATCAGGAAGAAGAGTGGAAAGAAATTCCCAGTGAACCTTGTGTCTAATGTCTTGCTGTATGGGATTATTTTCTCCTAAAACTTCTGAAATACCACCATTAAAAAAAATCTCTTCGCGCTTTTTTAGCAATACATTTTGCAAGAGAGACATTCAAATTTGCAATTGAGTTTCACATAGATTGAGCAGTAACACTATTGTTGCAGGATTTTTTAACCTCAATACCCGGGATTTGTTGTCTCTCAGTTTCGAAGAATGAAAAGGTGGACACAAAATGAGCAGCAGGCACAAGTTTCTAGAATGTTAGGTCAGAAAGGAAGAATAGTATGAAAGCTCTCTTTACAGAGAGGGGACATTCAAATGTGAATGCCCCTGGCTATAGGCTTTGTTTTATAAGGTTATGGTCGTTCACCTATCCTTTCCCCCTCCTGCCTTCTCAGGTCCTACCCTTACTGACTTGATAATTCTAGGTGCTGGGTTGTTCATTCCTGATTGTCTCTATTTCATTGTATGAGGAGACAGACTATGGGCCTGCTGTCCCTCGTGGAACATAAATTTTATGGTTTACTTATTTTAGCTAGGTATTTTGATTGTCAAATTCCTAAGGAGACCCTGATAAGGGAGTAGGTAGTGTGGTTACATTCTTAAGAGGAACCTTACGTAAGCCCAGGGGAGTTCGCTGTGGTCAGATGCTCCCAGCATTGTTCCAAAATGCGTGTTTTTCCCTACCCAGGGACCGCAGGTCCTAATCTTTCCCTCTCTGCTTATTTTATCAGTTTTTTTCCCTGTCATACTATCTTTAAACATCAGTACAATACTTACGTTGACAAATAAGTAAAGCCAACAGTAGGCAATGTATGGGCCCAGAGTGGGGATTTTCTTCCTTACCATGGCTAATTCAAGTTACTCAGTTTTCTTCAGTGTTAATGCTGACTCGGACAAGGCAACATTCTCCTTGGCTTATGTAGGTCAAAAAGTGACTTAATCATTCTATAAAGATGTCATTAGAAATTGAATTACCTCTCGGTTATGTAGTGAGCCTTGTGATTTTCCTAGAGGGTAGAGAGGGACTTGCATGAGAATAGTAATTTAATTACTTTTCCTGTAACATATGGTTTCAGTTCATGATGATAATCCTAGTGTGATGTTTTTTTCTCTATTGATGTTCCTTGAAACTTAAAGATTATTTTATTTAAAATGTGGTGGAACATTATTGTATCTCCTTAAGAAAGTGTATTAAAATACTTATAATTTTTTCTAGATGCATAGATGTATCTTTTTTTACTTATTCTAGTTAACCTTAAAACACCTACTAGTTTTCTTTGGTAGAAAATATATACTATTTTATTACATTTTTAATGCTTTCTTATAAAATCTGAGACTGAAAGTTCCATAGATCAGTCAGAATATTTAAAAACGGTTTCTTACGCTCCATTAAATACACTGTTGGTTTGTTTGCTGATATTTCCTTTTGGTTATTTGTTATCTTCCATGGGATTTTCTAATGTCTCCTAGAATTTCACAGATCAGTAATCTGAAATGAGATTTTGATGTTCAAAGCCCAAGTCCTCTGCTAGATATTAAATATTCCATGTGAAGGTCAGGTTAGGGGTGATTCATAGTGCTTGATACAAACAGCAGCGTTCTGTCCCTTTTAAATCATGACTTCTTCGTTTTTTTCTTTTTCTCTTTTTATGCATAATGGGCACTTTAACTTAGAAGATCTGCTTTTCACATTATTAAAGAAAGGCATATTATATTTTTCTAAGGAAAACTGTGAAAAGCTTGGATTAAAATCCTGCAGTGCGTATTTTGTTTTTATGGTATTACTTACAGTTTAGGACTGTTTATCTCTGAATGTCTAACACCAGGCTTTCACTGTAAGTTCTCAGTCTTTTGTTTGTTTCTCTTTCTTCAGTCTGATGCCAATTTCCTTTATTTTGGAATATATTACTCTATTGTGATGATAGTGATGAAAGTTTATGTGATAAAATATATCCTGTTTAGGAAAAGGACATTATCGTTTGCATTTGTTTGGTTGATTCCCTTTTTATAAGGTCAGTTAACATAACACTCGAATTGTGGAAAAAGAATGAGATAGAGCCTAAAGAATCTAACAGAAGCCTTAATTACTATGAATAACCTCGAGCAAATCACCAAGGGTCTCAGAAATTCTATTTCTCATCTTTGAAAATGGGACCACAGCGTGTAGCTTCCTTATAGCTTTGAGAGAACCAAATTAATTCATATATTAGAGTCCTTTTGAAAAATGTAAACTGAAATAAATAGGTAAGGTATTTTAATTTTAGAAGTTAATGCATAATTACAAGAAAAGAATTCTAGATATACAAAGAATCATAATTAATCTTAAATACAGCTTAATATGATTTGAGGGTTTTTTTCACCCATAGTTTATAAAATCGTGGTGGGACTTTTCAGCCCATTTTGGTTATGTTCATGTAAAAAATAGTATCAATTAGGGGCGCCTGGGTGGCTCAGTTGGTTGGGCGACCGACTTCGGCTCAGGTCATGATCTCGCAGTCCGTGAGTTCGAGCCCCGCGTCAGGCTCTGTGCTGACAGCTCGGAGCCTGGAGCCTGTTTCAGATTCTGTGTCTCCCTCTTTCTCTGACCCTCCCCCATTCATGCTCTGTCTCTCTATGTCTCAAAAATAAATAAACGTCAAATTAAAAAAAATTAAAAAAAATAGTATCAATTAGGAGATGCCTGGATAGCTCAGTTGGTTGAGCATCTGACTTCAGCTCAGGTCATGATCTCAAGGTTCACAAGTTCAGTCCCCACGTCAGGCTCTGAGCTATCCGCACAGAGCCTGAAGCCTGCTTCGAATCTGTGTCTACCTCCCTCTCTCTGCCCCTCTGCGCACCCCGCCCCCCAGGAATAAATAAACATAAAAAAAATATATCAGTTGAAGTCACCTCCTTTTCATAAGTTAAGTCTGTCCACACATCCATGTGATAAAAACAGATTAATCTCTCCAGGCCTCAGTATCTTCTCTAAAAAAGTAGGTTGCACCACATAATATGTAACCATCATCATCAATTTCTTTAGAGCTTCTGATGTCTCTTTGGTCTTATGTCTGCCAGCTGTCAGTACTGAAGCTCAAAAAAAAAAAAAAAAAAGAGGCTCCCTGGTCATCCTGTTGAGCTGGCTGTCCTATCTAAGTGCTGAACATATGAATGGAGGCAAATGAAATAATAAGAATTTCAAAGAAAACTGAAGTTGACAACCAGTTATCTGAAGGCCAATAGCCTCAGAAAATAGTAGGAAGTGAGAAGAGCAATGAGCTAATATATTTACCTAAAGGCAGAGAAAATTTTTCCTCCCTAAGATGAATAGATTATTTCCTTTAATATGCAAAATAATGCCCCATGGTAGCTAGAATCACTTCCACTATACAAGTGAAGATTAAAAAAAAAATGTGAGGTTCTGAGATAAGTTAACTGCCCAATATCCCCTGAGCCAGCAGTCAGTAAAGCTGGAATTCTAACCTAGGTTTTTGTGAGTATATACAAAAAATCAATGTCTACAGTTAACTTGTTATGTATTTTCTGGGTTCTTCTCCACCATTATCCCTGCTCCACAATGTGAAAGCTGTAACAGAGATTGTGTGTTGTGCCGATGGTCATAACCAGTGCCTTGGATTCCCTGACATATAAAACATGCGCACCACATGTTTGTTGATTAAAGTAACCAATATTTATAGTTATAGTATTTGTCTTTCTCTGGCTGACTTATTTGGCTTAGCATAATACTCTCTAGCTCCCTCCAGGTTGCTGCAAATGGCAAGATTTCATTCTTTTTGATTGGCTGAGTGATATTCCATTGTGTGTATGTGCTTTGTCCATTCATCAGCTGATGGACATTTGGGCTCTTTCCTTAATTTGGCTATTGTAGATAATGGTGCATAACCATTGGGGTGCATGCATCCCTTTCCATTAGTATTCATTGGGTAAGTACCTAATAGTGCAATTGATGGATCATAAGGTAATTCTATTTTTAGTTTCTTGAGGAACCTCCATACCGTTTTCCAGAGAGGATACACCAATTTACATTACCCATAAGGGTTCCTGCTTCTTCATCCTCACCAACATCTGTTGCTTCTTGTTAATTTTAGCCATTCTGACAGGTATGAGGTGATGTCTCATCATGGTTTTGATTTGCATTTCCCTGATGACGAATGATGTTGAGCATCTTTTCATGAGTCTATTAGCCATTTGGATGCCTTCTTTGGAAAAGTGCCTATTCATATCTTCTGCCCATTTCTTCACTGGGTTATTTGTTTTTTGGGTGTTGAGTTTGATATGTTCTCTATAGATTTTGGATACTAGCCCTTTATCAGATATGCCATTTGCAAATATCTTCTCTCATTCTGTAGGCTGCCTTTTTTGTTATTGATTGTTTCCTTCATTGTGCAGTTTTTTATCTTAATGAAGTCCTAATAATTCATGTTTTCTTTCATTTCCCTTGCCTTCGGCGATGTGTCTAGTGTTATTTGGCTGAAGTCAAGGAGGTTGCTGCCTGTGTTCTCCTCTAGCAGTTTGATGGTTTCCTGTCTCACATTTATGTCTTTCTTCCATTTTGAATCTATTTTTGTGTATGGCTTAAAAAAGTGGTTTACGTTCTTTCTTCTGCATGTTGCCATCCAGTTTTCCAAACACCATTTGTTGAAGACACTCTTTTTTCCTTTGGATATTCTTTACTGCTTTGTCAAAGATTAGCTGCCCATACAGTTGTGGGTCCATTTCTGGGTTTTCCATTCTTTTCTGTTGATCTATGTGTCTGGTTTTGTGTCAGTACTATACTTTCTTGATGACTATAGCTTTGTAATCTAGCTTGAAATCTGGAATCATGATGCCTCCAGTTTTGCTTTTCTTTTTCAGGATTGCTTTGGCTCTTTGGTATCTTTTGTGGTTCCATGTAAATTTTAGGATTGTTTGTTCTACCTCTGTGAGGAATGCTGGTGGTATTTTGATATGGATTACATTAAATGTGTAGATTACTTTGGGTAGTAGAGACATTTTAACACTGTTTCTTCTTCCAATCCATGAGCTTGGAATGTTTTTCCATTTCTTTGTGTCCTCTTCCATTGCTTTCATAAGTGTTCTATAGTTTCAGAGTATAGATCTCTACCTCTTTATTTAGGTTTATTCCTGGGTATCTTATTGTTTTTGTTCCCTCCCCACTTTTAATAATAAAGATTCAACAACTAGTCTACTTAGTCATGCTAAGTTTACATTAGGGTAAAGGAAAAGTTTCAGCAATTTATTAAAAAAAACAATATTTGCCAGTCTATGTAAGATTAGAAAGTATGTAGATTTTTTAAAAATTTAGGAAAACATGCTTACCAAACATGGTTTTGAGACACTCTGACACTCTCATTATTAGTCAAGGAAACCATTAAAACTTCTAACATTATTTAATTTTATTTCACTTTAATTCTGAAATAAATAGATGACATTTTTTTCAGGTGCTGTAGGAATAACGAACTTGAAATCCAACAACATCTGAATGCAGTTATCACTCAAACCTTAGAATCTTTGCGTTAAGCCCACAACAGCTTGTATAATTGTTAGTTGTTTTCTTTTTTTTTTCCTATGACTTCTTTTGTTGCATAGACATTTCAGATCTTACACAGATTTTATTTTATCCCAACTCATTTGATTCTATTTGGACAATTTGGAAATCAGTGGACATATCATTTCTAATAGATTGGAGTGATGTCACCACTGAAATCTTCTGTGGAAGATCTTTGTGGAATCACAAAGAGGTTTAAGATGACCTCCACCCTTACCCATCCAAAAAATAACTGAAAGAGGAAAGATGTTTAAAATAATCATGTACATAGAAATTTGTTTATTGATTCCAGGGATGTTTAGCCAGACATAATTCCCCATCTTATTGTCCCCATTCCTTACATGTGTGGTCTTAAATATTACCTATTCCTTCTGAGCATCAGTAACCTTTATTGTTTATTTATTTATTTGTATTTTATTTGTAATAGTTCATAGGACACATGTTTTACTGTACAGTAAATATTTAATAAATGAGAAGAGTATTATGACCCTAAGGTGTACATCCTATAATGGAAATCAGATGATTTATGATCAATAATAAGCAAAATTATCAAAATATTGCCTACAATTCAAAATGCTTTTCACAGGAACACATTGTTTCATGGAGGAAGTTTGAGACCAAGAAAAAGTTTATTTAGCTGATTCATTAATTTGTAGAACCTTGGGGTGCCTGGCTGGCTTAGTTGGTAGAGCATGTGACTCCTGATCTCATGATCATCACTTCAAGCCCCACTCTGGGCATAGAGCTTACTTTAAAAATTTTTTCAAAAAGTAAGTTGAAGAACCTTATACAGAAACCAAGATGTATTAGAGTGCTTGTTGTGTTCCCAGCTTGTGCTAAGTGTTGGGCAATGCTAAGCAAAAACAGGTATAGTCTAGTATACAAGACAGACAAACTGTAATCAAATAATTATGTAAATGAATATATAATTACAAACCCACAGATGCAATAAGGGGAAATATGAAATAATGAGACATTCAAAACTTCTCAGAATTATACCATATATGACTACACAGGATTTGAATGTTCAGAATATTGAAATTCTGAATTCCCTAAATTCCCTGGGATAGACAAGCCCCAAATCCCAGCTGCTTCTTCAGCCAGGATACAGTCTGTAGACCAGCTTTGAAGTAAACAAGAGATCACGTTTAAAAATGAGCATACACAAGAACTTTAAAATGAAAAGTGTTTAAACTACAGGAAGTGAGATTTAATTCAGCCATAAATATTGTTGAGTGCTAAAATTTGGCTGCCTTCCTGGAAAAAAAAAAGTGAAATAGAACCAGCCATAATCACAGGGTATGCTGGACTAGTTCTTTCAAGGAAAAGAGAAGTCTAGGTGACTGCTTTAACTTCCCAATAGAGCTGATGCCATCATAGAAAATAATTCCCCCCAAATAATATTTAATCCTTTGGTAATTAATACATTAGCCATGTGTCCCCACAATGTAGAAGTTGTTTTTACTAAGGACTTACTGAAGTATTATTAAATATGCTTATGCACATTCTGTACCTTAAGAGAGAAAAGTTACTCTTTTCTTTAAATGTGCATTTTTTTCAACAATGTTCTAGGACATTTCCACTTTTCCTTATCAGTTTCCTCCTTAAATGAAATCTTTGGATTCTATGAGTAAACCAAACCATTATAAGTCAATAAAGCACTTTGTTTACAGAATAAGAGGATATGTAATTCACATGATGGTCTGCAGGAAAACTCTGGTAAATGCAAGCTCACTCATTTTGATGACCAGAATCCAGTGGCTTCGTTTATAGTTTTTTTTTTCCTTAGAGATAATTAGAAAACTGATCCCATTTTCTGCATTTTATATGCTCATACAAATTTAAATCAGAACATAATTTCTAAAATTTTCTTTTGGGGTGATGGGAAACTACAATTTGTTTTTATGGAAATGGCTTTTATTTAAACAATATAAAAGTCGTGATCACATTGCTTACATTCTAATTGAGCAATGACAATTCAGAGCTTATATCTCTGTTACCATGGATATTAGTTTGTTAGGGCCACCATACAGAGTACTGGGTGACTTAAACAACAGAAATTCATTTTCATAATTCAGGAGGCTTGAAGTCTAAAATCAAGGTATTGGCAACATTGGTTCCTTCTAAGGTCTGTCTCCTTGACTTTTACATGACTGTCTCCTCCCTGTGTCTTCACATGCTCTTCCTTCTGTGCCTGCCTGTGCCCAAATTTCCTCTTATGACACTGGTCATATGGATTTAAGGCTCACCCGAGTGACTCATTTTAATGTAATTACCTCTTCAAAGATCCTGCTTCAAATACAGTCACATTCTGAGGAATTGTAGATTAAGTTTTCAATATTTGAATTTTGGGAGGACAACAACTCAGCCCATGAAGGAAAAGTACCTTCATGGGTATTACAAACTACTGTATTTTAAAGAAAATGTAAAAAAAAATAAAATAAAGTTTCACAAGACCATGACATCACCAGTCTATGCCACAGAATGTTTGTTTCCAAAGGAACTAAAATGTGGATGTGCACAAATTTGCAAAGTTAAAAATATTGAGACCAATTTTTCTCTAGGACAAATGATACAATAAACTGATACAGTGTTTAAAAGGATCATCAAAATTGTTTCTACACTTCTAGTTCCCAAAACACAAGGAATGGATATTTGGAGAGGTTGCTGCAAGATCTGGAGACCTTTCCCACAAATTTGTATCTTCTTTCTTTGACTCTTTGTGCAGGAATGCTATTAAGCTATTTGAGTTAAGAGATAAGCCAGTTAACACTCCTCTTTTTCATTGTATCTGGTAGTCTGGGTAATATTTATAATATTTGGAGGCCAAATATGACTAGAATTCCTTAAAATATAACTTAAATATAACTATGAAACTTCTAACTCAAAATCCGTTAATAGATTTAAGGTGATCAACTAACATTTTTCTAAGTTTTTTTCCCAACACACTATCTTCCACTATCTCAACCTGCATCATGTGCACTCAAAGTTCCTACGCAGTCATGCCCAGAGTCTATAGAGACCTTAGTAGACAGCTCCTTCTGAGTTACATTTTTATCAAAGAGACCTCTTCCAAGCTGTCATACTAAATCACAAATGACACAGTCCTATTTTTGTACATCAAGATGTTCCTCATTTTTACAACTGGTTAATGCTCCCTAAGCGTAATTTTTGGAGTCATGATCTACCATGAGCTTTTAGCTTATTATGTAAAAACAGTGTCAGGTCTCAAGAGAAGTCTGGGTCAGCTGATCGACTGGATGACTGACACCCCCAGAATGTGTGTGATGTTGCTGGCAGTGGGTGTTCACCTGACACATAATTGTCTTGTAGCAACCTTCTATAAACTCTGTAACTTTTCAGGTGTGAGGCTCTGATATTTGGATAATGGATACCAAATTCAACTCTTTCTTGTTCAGCAGGTTCATGTTTTCACTTACCTAAAATATGACAGTTGCATTTATATCTCCATAATGCTCGAAACTCAACATATTCAAAACCAAACTCACAACTTCCTTTTAAAAGTTGCTTCATCTCATAATTTTTCTCTAGCTTTTCTTTGAACTGTGGAGTTGATATTTCATGAGTTACATTCAACCTGTTTTGTTTGTTCCCACTTTCAATCTATTGATAAATTCTACATATTTTGATTTTTCTTTAACTTTTACTCCTGTTCCACCATCTTTTCTCATGCTATCATGCTGGGTAGGGTCTCAATATTTGTCATCCGTGTATTTAATCTTCTAATGAATATCACTGCCTCATCTCTTTCTATTTCAATTCATCCTCACTGTCATGAGAAACTTTTTTTGTAAACAATATTTCTAATTATAAAATCTTGACATGCTTGCCGTGTTAGAAAAATGTCATAATGATAATAATATTATTAATCAAAACACAGCCTCTGTAACCCCTAGTTTTTGTCTTAATAAAATGTAGACTCTTGATTCACTCATTCAGGCTCTTCCCTAAATATATTTCCAGCATTAATACTAACCCTCTTACTATAATTTACATGTTGTTCTACTTGAGTCAGTTACTATTCCCCAGATTGACCTAGTATGATCATCACTCTGTGCACTCACACACACTGTTCTTATGGCCTGGGATCCCCTCTCTTCCCCACACGCACCTGTTGTACCCATCCTTCAAGGCGTACCCCCTTGAACCTATATCTTAACATCATAACTACAGATAATCCCATGGTTCTGTAAACCCACCACTGTGTACGTTACTTACAGCATTTCCTCTTTGTGTTATTGTCATTTGTTTACTAGAGAGAAAATGGAAGGCAAAAGTCTGTCTCCTCTTCATCTTTATTACCCCTCTTATGCTTGTTCTCTAGTAAAGAGACTGTGAAGTTGATGACCATAATATTGCACCCTATTCCGAATTAAAGTAGCCCCTTGTTATTCGGTAGTCATTTCATTTTTCTCTCCAAACCACCAATATTTGGACACTAAGATAAATCTCCTACCTCTTTCCTTTTCCATTCTCTATTTTCTTTTCTCTTTCCCCCTCCTGCTCTGTCTTCTCTCTTTCTTGTCCTTCTCCTCTTTCACTGCTTCTCCTTATTCTTTGCTAGAAGACTCAAAGGGATCGGAACAGAACAATAAAGTCAATTAAAAGAAAAGTAAAATATCTAGAAAGTTGTTTAATAAAACAAAATGTCTTTGTGTAGTGATGAATTCTTTAATCAATGATGACTGTGCAGCAAATTGCCACTAATTCCTCTTAATAATGGATTATATAAGAGTTTGCTTCAAAATAAGAACAGAGTTTTCAGGGATTGAATATTCAAAAAGTTAGTATAGAGAACTAGTCTTAGCACCTGTAAAGTATTTTTAGAGCTATAAAATAAGGAATGTCTTCTATTACAATTATATGACAGTTTTCCTCACTGAATATAGAAAGTTACACCAGAATTTCAGCTGCCCTGGCAAGCATCTTGAACACACATACATGTACAAACACACACACACACATACGCACACACACACACACAGGGAGCAAGAGAGAGATGCATACATGTGCACACAATACTTTTCCATATTAAAGATTTTTATCACTGGTAAAATCACTGCAGTTGTGAATGTCTCTCTGGGGAAGCAGGAAATAAGGACAAACTTTTGAATGAAATCAGGAAAGACAGCATGAAGTGTGAATTTGTATTGTCTGTTTCAATATGCTTAGGACAATCAACAGAGAAATACCGGGTCAAATTGTGAGTCCTTTGATTGTTACCCAGAACAATATAGAAGTATAATAATCTATCAGTAATATCATTACATTAATTTACTCAAACCTTTCATTGGGAGAATGCAACCATTCTGCATGTAGTTTTCTTTTAAATTTTCAAGTCTAGAAAAAGATACCTTTTTTTTGTTTTTGGTTTATTTATTTGGCTTTATGTCCTATATTTAATGCATCCTTCACAGGAAAATTATCAGAAAATAGGTCTTTTTAGCATTTTTCAGTATAAATTTTGTTTCTCACAAACGTATGAATATATGTTTGTACATCGACTTTACAACCTGGACATTTACTAATATTTTATCTAATTAACAGATAATAAGCCAAAAATATTTCCACAAAAGTTTATGCTCTGAGAATAATAAAATTTTCCTTAAAAAATCAAGGGATAGATAAAGAGGATATATATGGAAAGCTATTTTCCTATTAATCTTTAGTAGAATTCATATAATTGATTCAATACCATATAATGTTATGCCCAAATAGAACTGGTAGATTTTTAAATGTGGTTATTATAATTTTTGTTTCCTCTCTGACACTCAGTTCATAATTTTTAGAGCAACTGAGGTCAAATATGACCTCAGTTCATAATTTTTAGAGCAGCATCACATGTTGGTTTATGTAAAGACACAGATTTGCATGATCTCAAGGAGTGCAGGCCTTGGGAGCTCCATCAAACAGGAACGAATTCCTTCTGTGCCTTGTAAAAGTAAAGCTGGTAAATTTTGATAATAAAAGCATAAAACTTCCTTCACCAACCTTAAGACGGCCATCCTCTTAAAGTACGTTCCAACTGAAAGGAGCCTTTGTTGAATAGATTACAACAATTTCTCAGTTTTTATAGACAAATCCAGACAATGGTCATTGTCTTCCAATACAATGGGGAAAACATGCTTCCATTTATCATGATTTTACACAGTGGACTGAAAACAGATTTCCCTGAGACAATTATGAAGTTATAAACATGCTTTGGTGGTTGCTACTTTTTCACTTATTTCTTCATCCTTCTGTATCATGTCATGTCACTGTCTCTGCCCACACATTCTTCACCACACCACACGGGGCTTTTACAATTCATAGAAAGGGGATATATGAAGACATGTTGAAGTCACTTGTCTGGGTACTCAACATCAGTTTACCTAATAAGTATTCTGAGAGCTTCTCTGTCACTGGACAACATCTTGCTTTGTTCCCCTGAGTTTTACCAGCTTCATAAAATAAGCAAAAGACTATGCTTTCTCTACACTGATGTGTGTTACAGTTAGAGCTATCTGACTCAGGTAGCTATGTCCATCCTTACCTTTAACTCAATATAGTGTCCTGTTACCTAAAACAACTGTACATATTTCCTAGACTCAACTAAAGGAAAAAGGAACATTGTTGCATATTAAAATTGATAATGACCATTATTAGTAAGTGGAAGTCATATGGCCTAGGAAACATATATGTTGAGAGACTTAAGAAAAATAGAGATTGGTTTGGCAAAAAATAAAAGCAAAACAAAAACAATTATAGCTGCAATGGTAGCATTAAGAATACTTCTTGTCTGAGAGGTGCCTGGGTGGCTCAGTTAGTAGAGTATCTGACTCTGGGTTTCAGCTCAGGTCCTAATATCACGGTTTATGAGTTCTAGCCCTGCATCAGGCTTTGTGCCGACAATTTGGAGCCTGCTTGGGATTCTTTCTCTCCCACTCTCTCTGCCCCTCCCCTGCTTTCTTTCTCTCTCTTTCTCAAAAAATAAATAAAATATTTTTAAAAAGAATACTTTTCGCCTAACTAATCTTAACACAATATAAAAAAGAATTTAATGACTGTAGGCTAAAAACCTAACCCCTTAACTGAGTTTGACTAGTGCGTGAAAATGTTGGCCTGATTTATTCTAAAAGTTCGAGTAGGAAGGAAGACAACACAGCTGACTGCCTTTCTTTCACCTCATTTGATCTGCATGGCTACTCTGTCCACTGACAGAATGGACACATTGGCATGGAACACTCCATTCTAAGGGTCATCAGCGTTATTAGTTAGTAGTCATGGTATCAGATTTGGACTTTATACTGTAACTCCCCAGAGGATGTCAGTGCCAAGAATTAACCTTCTCCTCTGCTCTGCTCTGAAACATGAAAGCCAGCATCTCTAGAACTGTGTCAGGTCGGTGAAAAAGTCATTGATGGAGAGCTTCATGTACTGGTTGAAAAACCAAACAAACAAAAAATACTTTAGAGCAGAGTTGGGCAAATGTTTTCTGTAAATCTTTTTGGCTCTGTGAGCCATACGGTCTCTGTCACAACCTCTCAGCTGTGCCACTGTAACAGGAATGCAGCCACAGGGAATCATAAACAAGGGTGTGACAGTGTTCCAGTAAAAATGTATTTACCAAAAGAGGTGAAGGGCTATGCTGTGGCTTACCACACCTTGCTTTGGAGGCATGTTGTCTCAAAAAACTGGACAAACATATGTCATTTTTTAGGGTGTGTGGGTGGGTAGCATGAGGTGAGGAAGGAGAGAGATACACAGAGAGAGACAGAGGCAGAGACAGAGACAGAGAGACTCAGATGATGTTCTAAGATACCAGCATAGCATGGCTGATTGGACATGTCTCTTGAAATTTCACCTCCAAGGCCTGATCCATTGCTAGAATCCCCTTACTAAATGCACTAGTAATGCAGAGGACCTTGAAACCAGTGAATGTTAAGCCATTATTCTTTTTTGATTGTTAACTTTTCTAGAAGTGTAATAAGTAGAAAGCTATGGTAAGCACTTGGGGGTTCTGAAGCTTATTTGAACATAGACTTCACTAATGCCACCCCTTTCTGCCCCTCCCACTTAAAAATCTATTAATGGAAAAAATATTTTCTAAAGACACTTTGAATAATAGATCTTTCGTTGATATTAGTGATGAGGGCTCATGTCAGACTTCACTGGATATGATACGGAGCCAGGAGCAGCCAGAGAGGAGGGGAATGCATGTAATGGTCTCACAGGACCATCAGAGGAGCAAAGGAAGTAGAGAATGAGAAGAGCACCAACAACATGAAGGTCAGCTACTTACTGAGGACAAGAAAACATGCCAGGACCACCAAAAGCTATCTTTGGTACCTAGCGAAATTTTTTGATGTGTCCTGTGGCAAAACTCGTATTACCATAGCACAATATTTATTTCCTTATTTTATTGATGTTTTACTTTTATTTTTTTAATGTTTTATTTATTTTTGAAAGAGAGAGAGAGCACAAGGAGGAGAGGGCAGAGAGAGAGACACACACAGAATCCAAAGCAGGCTCCAGGCTCTGAGCTGTCAGCACAGAGCCCGACACAGGGCCGGAATCCACGAACCATGAGATCATGACCTGAGCCGAAATGGGACACTTAACCAACTGAGCCACCCAGCCACCCTGATATTTTATTTTTAATAGTGTTGCTGGGGGAACTGGACAGCGACTTGCAGAACAATGAATCAGGACCACTTTCTTACACCATATACAAAAATAAAATCAAACTGGATGAAAGACCTAAATGTGAGACAGGAAACCATCAAAATCCTACAGGAAAAAAACAGGCAGCAACCCCTTTGACCTCGTTCGCAGCAATTTTTTACTTGACATGCCTCCGGAGGCAAGGGAAATAAAAGCAAAAATGAACTTTTGGGACCTCATCAAGATAAAAAGTTCTGCGCAGAGAAGGAAATACTCAGCAAAACTAAAAGGCTAATCATATCTATGTTTAATAATCTGCTTGTGTTCACTGTTCTTAAATATAAATTGAATAAAGAGAAATGTGAATATTTAATCCATAAGTATACCATAAATTAAACTATGAAACAACAATGATTGTAACAAAGAAATAAACATCTGATTGGATAGATTTTTTATGAACAATTTTCGGTCATTTTTAACTTTAATTTGCATTACAGATATATTTATAATTCTTTAACTAGCTCAGGGCTACACTCAGTTAATTTGTAACATCTTGATAGTCTTATAGCTCCCTAGCTTGAATTCCTTTTAAAGATTGATTTTGGAATGAGAACCTTTGTTAATGAGTAAATAAGGAATATTGTTGAGTAAATATTTGGTGTATAATTTTTCATAGGGTAGGTGAAACCACAAACGTTGTTGTCTCTACAATGGACTGTGCTACCATATTCTAAATGACTTTTTTTTAGTTTTTATTTATTTATTCTGAGATATAGAGAGAGAAAGAGAGTGAGTGCACAGGCAGGGGAGGGGCCCAGAGAGAGGGAGAAAAAATCCCACGCAGGCTCTGTGCTGTTAATGCAGAGCCTGGCAGTGGGGCTCAATCTTATGACCTTTAGATCATGACCTGAGCCAAAGTCAAGAGCCAGACAATTAACTGACTGAGCCACCCAGGTGCCCCTTAAACTATTTTTTAGGGAAAGAGAATCTTCACAAATTCATCAAAAATATTCTAAACACATATATGCTTAAATTAGGTATTGTAAGACATAAGCAACAGTATTGTTGAAGTGGGGATCAAAAACTGATGTGAATTAATGATGGCATTTTTAAGTGCCCATCATAAATAGAATATATTTTGTATACTGTCATGCATTCACCTCTTCCATCCTACAGTGTAAATTATAAAAATATATCTCTATCCTTCAATTCTATGTATTGAAGTTATAAACTGCAAAAAATATTGTGGTGGTAATAGAACACAATAAAATACACTCTTTGAAAACAAATCAAAAGGTAACACAAACTGCTCCTGTATTCCTTTCATATTTCTGGGAACACTCTTACTTATTTCTTGATGTTATGGACTTTTCAAATTATTGTTTCACCAAGAAACTAAAATGTCCTTTTAGTCATGCTAGTTGTAGAGAGATGAGTTTCTGATGATAGTTTTACAGAGTCAGCTTGGATAATGTTTCTGGGCAAAGATCCTAAGAAAATAAAATTATGTGCCTGAGTTTTCTATTTCTACTTTTCATTCTACATGAATCATACTTTCTTGGATTTTAATGGCTAGGAGAGGCCTTTTTTTTTTTTTTTTAACAATTCTTGATGTTTTAGAATAAAACCCATCAAGTACAACAATTAAAAATATTTTGTACTTATAATTTAAAAAATCCTAATGTGTATTTATTTTTGAGAGAGAGACAGAGCGTGAGTGAGGGAGGGGCAGAGAGAGGTAGACACAGAATCTGAACCAGGCTCCAGGTCCTGAACCTGACCCTGGGCTGGAACTCATGAACTGCAAGATCATGACCTGAGCCGAAGTCATATGCTTAACCCAAGGAGCCACCCAGGTGCCCCGGTAGTACTTAGCATTTCAAAAGAAAGAAGTTACTTTGTCTTAAAACACTTGTATTAAGTAAACTTGTTATTGCAGATTTTGTTTAGGACACAATATAATTTAACAGTCTTTTTAAAAAATTCCACTAGAGGGCAACATATACCAAGATTTTTGTTCATTTGCAGTTTCAAGAGGAGAAATAGCCAGTTTTATTCATCATGAATAAATGTCATTGATTTCATATTTAGCATCATGCAGTATTAATTGTTATCTTTATGATGCACATGTGGTCTGCGTGAATACTATCTCATTTATAAAAGATAGTGGTATGGGTGTTACTCCTGATTTTAATTAGTTACAATCAACACTCTTCAGTTACCGTAATCACCAGAATGAGCAACAAATTTAAAAAGGCATTATTTTACAGGTAATAACCTCATGAGGTGAGGTATTTAATGTCATGTATGTTCTAAATTGTAAATATACATAAATTGTTCTAGGTTAAATAAAGATAAAATTAAAAGCCTAGAAATTCAGTTTTCAAGAAATAAAAGCATTTGCTCATTACACATTCTCAGGGATTCTTTCAATCACGAGTAAGAAGACCGGTTGAATGGTGCGTGCCAGCTTACTATTTCTTTACCTTTGCCGAGAAGGGGGATCCACTTGAAGTTGGCAGCTGCACCATGGTTTGGAAGTCTTCCCAAACACTGCTTGGTTTACAGCCTACCCTCTTCAACCCCCTGCTTCTCCACTGACCCACTAATATTAAGTGAAGACAAATTTTTAAAATACCGGTGGTGGTCACTAAAACACTGACATTATATAAAGAGCATAATGCTTTTGTTTCCAAATAAATTTTCTGTAAGAGAGAACAAAGCAAAATTTAAAGTGGGGGAGGAGATACACAACCAGCTTTGGAAATCATTATATGGATTTTAATAGAATTATACTTAGAAACAATCAAATAAAGAAATACACCCTCAGGAGTGTACTTTAATGCTCTAGGACAGATAGTATATGGGAATAGACCCAATTGTCACATACTGCAGTAAAATAGTGAAAATTTTCTCCTTTTTTAATATATTTTACATATTTACAGACTGCTTAATAATGTATTTTAACATATTTTACAGACTGTTTTCATTGTCATAAAAATGATAGGTGCTCATTACATAAAAAATTAAAATTAAGCAGTGAAGATTTTTTTCACTGTTATCAAATCATCCCCTTAACAAACTATCTTTAACATGCATATTATACAAATAGACAGATGATAGCTGGACCAGGTTTGAAGTCTCTACATGTATCATTTATTTCATCTTCCTACTCCCCTACGCTGTAAGTACCGTTGTAATATTATTGTTTATATCATTATTATTATTATGTTATTATTAAGTATATGGTTATCCCCATTTCATATATGAGAAAAGTGAGTCATTATGTTAGCAATATAGGTAATGGGAAGAATAGAGAAATGTATATACTGAGATACATAAACATACAGAAATAAATAAATGGAATATTAGTTCCCAGTCATCTCTCTAAAATTAAGAAAACATTATGGAAAACTTTTTTAAAAAATTCAATCATTTTAACCTCACATTTCAAATTTAGATAGTATCAGTTCCCAGCAATGGATGATAGAATAGGACCATTGCACATAATCCTTCCTTCCCTACATCTTAATTACCATTAATTTTATTAATATTTGCATAGTGTCAAGTTTTATAGCATTCCCATTTTATTCTGTAACCATAATTTGTACTGTTGCTTAGCCTTAGATTTGTGTTTAAAGAGATTACCCCAGTTCTTTACCAGGATTTCATTTTTGAAATGCTTATTTTAATTTCTTTATATATTCCCCAAACATTCTTGTGATTCCCGTCTATTATCTTTGTACTTGGAAGCTAGTTGTCAGGATGTACTTTTTTTAATGTTATTTATTTATTTTGAGAGAGGGAAAGGGAGAGCGAGAGCGAGAGCGAGAGAGAGAGAGAGAGAGAGAATCCCAACCAGGCTCTACACTGTTAGCGCAGAGCCTGACGTGGGGTGGATCTCAGACCTGTGAGATCATGATCTGAGAAGAAATAGAGTAGGACACTTAACTGACTGGACCACCCAGGCGCCCCTGTCAGGATGTACTTTGATTAAGTATTTCCTTGCTTCTCTGTCTTTAATCAAATGTTACTCTGGAAAGTCGACATCCACAAAAATTTCCCTCTTGAATGTGATCTGCCCTTTTCTGTTCAGGTTACTATACGATTCTTTCTTCACTGAAAGTATCAAATTTAATGTATTTGTTCAGCACATGTTTATTAAATACCTTTGATGTACAAGCGTGGTTGCTGGTGATACAATAGTGTAAGGGAAAAAAAGGTTAGCTTCTTGTTAGCATGTTTTTTAATGGGGGAGAGAGGTGATAAGCAAATACCTGTTTATCTGCCTATATGTCTGTCTATCTACATAATGTCAGATAGTGATCAGTACATTGGGAAAAAATGTAAAAAAAGGGACTGAAGTAGATCAGGTGTAAATGGAGATGCTGTTTGATGAAGGGTCATTAGGAAACCTTCCTATTGAGGTCATGTGAATGAATTACTTATGAGGATATCTGGAGTTTCAGGTCAAAGACCCACAAGAGTGGTCATTTCATGTAAATTTTTCCTGGAATAACTATTCCCTTTTGATTTGCAGATTCAGGTACTCATTTAATGAAAGTTTATGTCTTGCGTGTTATGTTTCTAAATTATTTTCTGTTACTTTATATTTTTGTGTAACTCTTTATAAAAACCAATCATGTGAATGTTGAAAATGTGTTGTCTTTCTCCTCTATTTTGTCCTGTTTTATTAATACTTTTGTTCTTTTTCATTTTGCTTTGTGTGAATTCCTCACACTTGGGTATGCTGAATCTGTGTTGAGTTGTATTTCTTCTCCTGATTCCTCTCTTCCTATCTTTTTCTTCTCCTTCCCTTTAAATGCTTTCTTTTAATGATGTCAGCTCACTTATCCTTTTGTCTTGAAATGTGTTTTCCCTCCCTTCTTCCTTCCTTCCTTCCTTCCTTCCTTCCTTCCTTCCTTCCTTCTTTAAAAAATGTATCTTTTTTTAAAGGCTATTTTTCTTTTCTAATTATAATATTTAATTGAAGCTAAAGAAAATTATTTCTGTAAAGGTCCAATTTTAGTGATTTTTAGATGATTTACAGTCTTTATGTAGCTTTTTCTTTTTTTCACTTTCTTATTATTGTTTTTCTAGGTCTTTATCTAAGTCTCTTGCTGCCTTCTTTATATTGAAAATCTTTGGAAGTGGCTGCCTGTTTGCTGAAAAAAATGAGGCATGGAGACAAAAAGCATAGAGAAAGTTTTTCTGGAGCAGTTCAAAGTTTATATTTCATAGTATTCAGCTGCTATTTGTCATGGGTTTTTAAGTTCAAAATGTGTATCTTGCATGATTCAGAGGGATGCACCCAAAGGGCCACATGTACACAAGATTAAGAATTTCATAATTTCTGCCATGATATTCAAACTAATCTTTGGTGGGAAATTTGTAATTACTTTGATTTTAAATCATCTAGTAAATTGAAGAGAAAAACACTTTTTTCAATAAATTTTCAGATTTATTTAAATTATAAAAAAGCACTTAATAATCAGAAAGCACCAGTTAATTTTAACTTCAATTTAATCCTTTCAGAAATTACATTACACACACACACACACACACACACACACATCACCATCATCATCATCATCAGATCCTAGCATATGAATTTCCTAAATTTTAGTTTATTAAAGTCCATCGATAGTTTCTTTTTAAAATATGTTCAGTGTAGAGATCCAACACTATAGCAAATTACACAGTGTAACCATACATACTGTTTTTCAGTTTGGGCTTATAAAAATTCTAAATCCCAAATCATGATTCATTTTTTTGTAGGAAACATATTTTTGAAATCTAAGCAAGAAAAGAGGAATTATGAATGGCTATTAAAGCCAAGAGGTCTGTGCTTTTGAATTTTTATCATAATATCCTACATTTTCTTCCTTTCTTCCTTTCTTTAATAATTCTCATCCATCTGGAACTGTTTACTAAAGCTCTGGTCTTTACTAAAGACACCTGTTGTCTTCCCAAAATATTTTATTTGCTTTTTATTAATTATTGGTATTTTGTATTCCTTTTATACCTTGAAATCTAAAACTAGATTGAATCCCGTTACTCAAATTAATATTGATTTAAGCACTAAATTTCTAATTTGAAATGACTATCATGGACTAGTAAATGGCATTTTCATAATAATAATAGTCCTGAAGATTTAGTCGTGTGACTTTTCATTAAGAAGTTATTTTGGAACAATTCTATCAGCTTCAGAAATACTTTAATTCCAGCTGGAATTAAAAAGCTCCTAAGTTGTGGGTCTCATGCTAATTCATGCAATGCTAGGATAAATATCTTTGCTAAGTTTATAGAAAAAGTAACTCATAAATGGTTTACAGAAGTTTAAATATGTAACTCTAGATTGCACCCTACTGCCTCTTTTCTGGTGCAGAGTATATCTCGATTCAAGTTCAGGGCTCTCCAAGCCATAGTCTCTTTGACACGTAGGATATCTAGTATACCCTATATCTTGAAGAAACCTCAAATGTGAGTGACAGCTGAAAAATGACAGCTGGCCTAGTGTATTTAGGCTATAATTTCATGGTCTCTATTCTGACTACTGCTGTAGGTATTGGCAGATGCCTTATAGCAAGTGCCCATTCCCATGTTCATGTAGCAACCATTTTCAATTGTAAACCATCATTGAAACAGTGGGCCAACGCAGGCTAAACTGTCTATTACACTTCCTTCCTGATTTTGTCCAGGAATCTAGTTACTTCTCTTCTTAGGCTTTAAAAATAGAAAATGCAGATATAAAATAAAAGAAATACATATAAAATATGAAAACTATACAATTCAATTATTTTCCAATAAAATGTAACCAATGTATTTTTCCCCCATCTCACCACCTCACTTCCCCCGTAGAAGAAAGATACTGTCAGAACTCCAAACTGATTCACACCTCTAAAGACAGCCAGAGCCAATGTAGGGTACCTCTCTTACAGAAAAAGATAAAAGAATAACAAATTTCATTAATTTTGTGTCATTCTTCAACTTTGCTCTTCAGTTTTTCGGTATATGCTAACGACTCTAGAATGTCATGAATTTCACCAATGAGTTACTGGCGGCAGTGATTCACGACATTGAGAGCCAGGGTAAAATTTCATAGACAGTTCTTCTGCTGCCCCATTCATTATCCTCTTCAAATTGTACAGAAGCTTCCTGGAGCCCATTACTGTCTGGCCATCCTACTATCAAGAGCTCAGCTGACCTGCAGGGAGCTGAATTGCCAGGTGTTGAAGTAGTGAATTTAATCCATAAGCCAAAAGTAAAAGATGACAGTCAAGTCTTGATCACTTACTGAGGTAGTATAAACAACAGGCTGACACGGGAGTGCCTCTCTTTCTCTCCCCTTCCATTTTTCCCCATTGAAAGCATAGACTTGGGGGACATCTTACCATTAAGGGAGCCCTGAACAAAAGGCTAAGGTAGTTCTATGACTTGGGGGGTCCAGAGAGAAGGAGAGGGGGGAAGGTAGAAGGAGGGATAGGAATGGGAAATGACTGAGTACTAAGAGTGGCAGAAAGTATCTTCCAGAATTCCCCCTCTTCTCTCCAGACCCCAAGCCCCCAGTAAGGAGGCTGCAAGAGAGGCACTGAAGAAGGCCTCAGCTGAAGACCCCACATAAAGAGGTCTGTGAATGAAGGAGCCTGGGCTAGGAATGCAAATGCGCACGAACAGAAGGCCGAGGAGAGGGACTGAGCCCTTGAAGGCAAGTCCCCTTAGGCAGTGCTGTGCATTAGCTATGCATGAAGTCTGGTAGGAGGAGGGAAGCTTTCCCCTTCACAAGGCTGCCAGGTAAAGACTTGCTGTAATTACCTTTGTAACTGTAATTCAGGTCAGGCCTGAATAATCACAGAGGGTGTTTTTGGTTTTGGTTTTGGTTTTTACCAGCAAAAGGATTCCTCTCTCCCTCCTTGCCTCTAGCTCTTTCCACTTCTTCCCTTTTCATTTCTCAGGTACCTGTGTTTGGTCCTTTTTGTTTCTTAAAGGTTTTCTCTTTACTTTTTTTTTTTTAAGGTAATCTTTACACCTGATATGGGGCTGAAACTCAAGAGTCACATGCTCCTCTTATTGAGCCAGCCGGGCACCTCTGGTTCTTTCTTTTTAAGTGTATATGTACCTAACAAGAGGGGTCAAAATAACTGAAATAGTTCAGAGAAGGTTT
Organism: Prionailurus bengalensis; assembly: GCF_016509475.1. Classification (NCBI taxonomy): domain Eukaryota; kingdom Metazoa; phylum Chordata; class Mammalia; order Carnivora; family Felidae; genus Prionailurus; species Prionailurus bengalensis. The sequence continues at coordinate 32,959,111 of NC_057350.1, read as the reverse complement.
AGGGTCAGAAGGTGAAGTCAGTTTATTAGATGCGGGGAACCCAAGGAAGGTGGGAGAAAGGACTGGATTCCAGGAATAGTATATATGAAGGTGCTGATCCAGTGGGGGGACTACAATAATTAGGGTTGACCAGAGCATACACTGGAAGGCAAGGACAGGCAAGTGATAGCTTTAGGAAGCCCAAATATGGAGAGCCCCGATTACCATACCAAGATACTAACTTTTTCCCAGTAAAGATAGAAAAATGGTGAAAACTTGTAATAGCGAATCATAAAATCACACTTAACGTTTTAAGAAAATGTCCAAGCCAAGGCTAGTTCATGAATTAGTCATTAATACGAAAACATATGAGACACCTCAGTCTTTAAGTAGAGTTCAAAATTTCTTTGCCCCAAGGCAAAATTGATTAATTGGATATCCCTAAGGAAGCCCATTTCAAAGATCAAAAAGGAGTTGTTAGAAGACTTGCCACTTCCTTCCTTAGCATGTCAATGCTTCCTTTGGAAATACATACTGTATAAAACCTCCACCTGTGGAAATATATTTATGAATCCTGTAGCGCAACTCCAGCGCTAGAAATGGTGACTTTGCAAAATGGTGGGTGAGAAAAACGTGCTGCTAACATGTGAGGGAAGAGATGACTGGCATGTAACCAGAAGAAACGGATGGTTGCACAAGGTCTGTTTGGTATCAATACCTTGATAAGCTGTTTGTAGAGTAGAACTTTATTTAAACACACACACACACACACACACACACACACACACACACACACAGTATTATCTATTTCCTTAACATTAGCTCTATTTCTGGTAATTAATATTTGATATTATCGACCTGTCCTTAATATCATTGTTTTTTTTTGTTAAAGTTTATAATGATATTTGCAAACTCATGTTAAGGAAGAGCTAAATCCATCTTTTTTTTTTTTAATTTCATGTTTGGATTTGCCAGTTATTTCTCTTGAATTGTAAGTCTGAAGTCCTTTAAAAAATTGTTTTGGCTATATTTTCTCCCATAGCAATGTAATGCCCGAAGTTCCGAAACCTCCCACAAAAGTCCACCAGAGTCGTAAGTCAAAGCCAAGCGGCAAGGGTCGTTTATTGCAGGTTCGAACCTGATCCCCCGCGCACTCGTCACCGGTGACGCAAGAGGCCACGATCAGGGTTGGTACAGCGCTTTTATAGACAGAGACAAGTAGCACAGGGGAGGTTTTAAATTATGAGGTGCCTGATTGGTTGATTTTAAAGTAAGGACATTTGTTGTTCTCTGATTGGGCGTCCTTTGTCCTTTGGAGGGAAGGCTTTGTCCGTTACTTGTGGCGGGAGAAAAAAGGGGGAAGGGGGTAGGCTAGGTGAGGAATGTGCTAAGCAAGCAGGTTTACTGAAGCGAGAAATGCCAGTTTATGTACAATCACTCATTCCATCACATATCAGACTACATTTAGGAAGGTTTACAACCCATTCTACTACACAGCGGGTTACATTCAGGAAAGGCCTCACAATGCTCGTAGCAAACAGCAAGCAAAACAGACTTCTCAGCAATTGTATTTCTTATCAAAGATCCATAATAAGCAGAAAAGAGAACTTTAGCTTTAAACTAAGGCAGGGCTGTCATTTGGATTTAAAGCTGTTCTTTTCAGCAATATGTGCTAATACATGCTTATATTTGTGTATTTTCAGGTTTAGTTTTTATTTACTAATACTGTATATAACATAATTTAATATTACCTATCTTTACTGAATATTAAACCCAAATATTTGGGGCTATAGTAATTTGTTCTTCTTTATTGTTTACTGTGGAGAGGGGGAAAGGGAGATCCAATTAGGATCCTTGGTACTCAAGGGTGAAGCCTATTTCAACAAAAGTTGTGCATAAAGGGGTGCCTGAGTGGCTCAGTCAGTTCAGCATCCAACTTCAGCTCAGGTCATGATCTCATGATTTGTGAGTTCGAGCCCCGCGTTGGGCTGTGTGCTGACAACTCAGAGCTTGGGGCCTGCTTTCAGATTCTGTGTCTCCCTCTCTCTCTGTTTTTCCCCTGCTCATGCTCTCTCTCTCTCTCTCTCTCTCTCGCTCTCTCAAAAATAAACAAAGATTAAAAAAAATTTTTAGTAAAAAATAAATTAAAATATAAAATTGTGCATAAAGCATCCTAAGGTAGAAGTTGACACATGACAAATTAAGTCTGGTTTCCCTGTCATTTTACCTGTACATAGAGATGTTGGCCTAAACTAAGAAGTATATTTTCTCTGAGGTCCATGACTCTAAGGTTTAGTATTTGTTTTTTCTTAATTTTCAGTCTATGTCCACTAGATTAATAGAATAATATTTATTGTCTTTGGCGGTTAGACAACTGTAAAACAATCGAAGGCTATTAATCCAACACGACTTTTCCAAACCAAAAGGATTTTTATTTCTCCAATAATTAGTCCAAAATATCGCATGGTGTAATCTTGAGACAGCAAATCAGATTTTAAAAAATAATTCCATGGAAAATGTTATTTTTGTTTGTTATGATTTCCCTTGTTTTTTTTTTTTTTTGAGAATATGGTTGTTGTAAGAAGACATTTGTTCACGATGTCATTTAAAGTCTCTGTCTTTGCATGTTCATTTCCTCTTACACATGATGGGCCAAATGGAGCATGAGTAACAACAAGCCAGTCCAATTTTTTTATGACCTGTTAACGTGCTCTATAAATATTCTAGTGATATGAGATATTTTGAGGGAAAACAAAATCTCTTTCGATTTGTGAGGCCATTGGGAACAGAGAAGACTGGACATTAATTTATTCCTTTCATACTAATTATATTGATTATCACAAAATTGAGATTATTTTAACTTTACCACTCAAAGATTCATTTTGATCTTACTTATTCAGATCCAGAAACTCTCAGGTTCTTTAACACTATTTTAACACGTTATATCTATTTTTCCTTAGTTAAAACAGAGGATGGATTATTTTGCAGTCAGTAAGGGCTAACAGATTCTAAATATAAATCTTTCTGTTCCAGAGAGGGCAGTAATGCCCATGCCCATTTGATGCCTCATTTTAACCCCTTAGTCACCTATGTTTTTGTTGGCTAACTTTTTAATATCTTCATAATTTTTCTGCAAAATTAAACAGTCCTGTCCTTAAAACAACTGGGGAGTTCATGCTTTCCTTTTCCCTTTTTACCTATGGGAAATCAATATAATGATCACTTCACATTAATGAATGTCTCCATTGCTAAATCTTGAGAAATGAATTGTGTATGTTAACATGAGATGCCCTATGCCCGGGCCTCAGAAGTTAATTCAATAGAGTAATGCTAAATTCCTTGCATTATTTACCTAAGGGCTTAGGAAAGCTATTAAGCCCGTAGGCCAGGTGACACCAGAAGTCTAAGGTGAAGGCTGAGAGTTAAGCTATCTTAATAACATAGACTCAAAACCTGGTATTAGGAAAATGAAGAAGATTAAGGTGTCAGCTCAAACCTCAGCCATCCTGTTGGTCTGTACCTTTTACAGGTGTGTGTGGGGGAAATAGAACAAAGGGTCTCCAGCAAATAGAAAGACTATGGTTGTCCTCTCTAGCATCCATTCAATCCCAAACTTTGTACCTACTGGTATAAACATATCTGGGAGCTGTCATTAGTATAGGTGTGCCCCTGGGGTGCCTGAGTGGCTCATCCAGTTAAGTTATGGCTGATTTCAGCTCAGGTCATGATCTTGCAGTTAGTGGGATCGAGCCCTGGGTCAGGCTCCACACTGACAGTGCAGAGTCTGCTTGGGATTCTTTCTTTCCCTCTCTCTGTCCTTCCTCTCTCCCCCCTCTACAAATAAATAAGTTAATTTAAAAAAAGTGTGTGTATATGTGTGTGTGCGTGTGTGTGTGTGCGTGTGTGTGTGTGTTCTTGACACCCTACCTAAAGTGTTTGCTGAGCAACCCAAGAGTTAGTAGTTACTTGTGAAATTGCTTAATGACGAATAAAGCACTGTCCATTTGCTCATTTAACCTTTTGTCTAATTGAGCAGTATTGGAAAATTAGGCATTTTCCTGGAGAAAAGGGATGAAATGAGTTCACAGACAGAAAAAAAATGAAGTAATTGCAATGATAAATACTAAATAAAAGCACTTATTCTGGGAACTCAGAAGACACATGCCTAACACTCCCTGAAGTGGCCAGGAAGGGTTTTGCAGGAGGAGTAAGAGTTTACCAGGCAAAGAAAGCACTGTGTATAAAGGTATTTCTTCATATTCATTTACTTTTGTACATTAAAGATATACACTTAGAGAACCACAGGGAGTTCAGAATTATTTACATATGACATGCTTACACACAAAGAGCTGTAATAATGTAACCATAAAATTGCAAGAATATTGAAATACATAACAATAAAATTATAGGAATATCAAATAGTTTGTAAGTTCTTCATGAAATGCTACATACTCTTCTGAGAGCTTTGAAACCTCACCACATCCCTTCTATATTGGCACTGTTTTGTAGATGAGGAAACTGAGGAAATGAGGGAATAATAATTTTTTTTAAGAACACATGGCTATCGAGCATCAACACTGAAATTCAAGCCTAGGCTGTATGGTTCCAGAATTTATCCTCTGCATGAGGTTGTGGAGGTGGGAAAATCAAGCTAGGATAACTTTGCTTAGGAATTTCCCTCTATTCTGTAGATAATAGGAAACCATGGAAGTCGGGCAACAAAGTGAGTGTGGGATATGAGAAAAAGGTTTTGAGTTTGACTTTCAAGCTCCAGTCTTAAAAGGCTAAATTTCAGGTGGCATCTTACTAGAGATGGGATATAGAGTAGTAGGGCTAATTGGAAGGGAGAAAATACATACAATTGGAGCATGTTAATTGCCAACATGCACCTGCAGTTTACATATTTTGGCAGTATGAGACTGTGTAAAATATAAGACTTCTCTGTGCTATATTTTCTGCATCTGTGAAACGAGATAAGGTTGTAGGAGGGTTAAATGCATTAATAATCTTTGCTAAAAATAGCATCTGATTCATATTATCTACTGTCTGTGTCGCTTAAACAAAACAAAGTGCACATATAAACCTCCAAGTGCCTTGGAATAGACCAGAAGTAAATACAAAGTTGCATATTCGGTGAGGCCAGTTTCTAAGTTGAATTGAAAATATTTTAACCTTTATTAGTTTAGTAGCTAGTTATGATTTCCATGTTTAATCTTCTGTAATGGTGCTATTAATTATTATAATATTTTTCAATATATGTGATCATGTTTATTTTAAAATTATAATAAATATCACTAACTTAGATCAGAGGGAAACTGGATCAAAATATATATATATATTATTTTTAAGAAATTCAGTTCTTTTAAATTAAAGTGTACATTTTAGTACCCACCGTACTAACAAAAGGATTACTATATTGTCTGACTTTATCCAAAGAACTCACTCAAACATCCTTTTTTCAACAAACACTGATTTAATGTCTACTACCTAACAGTCACCCAGCTCAACTGGGTATAGTGCTGATAAGACAATGTCTCCTTGCCAAGAATTCAGAATCTAGAAGGGTGGTCAGTGCAGTGATAGCAGCATCCAGCCTATGTGACTTGTCACAGTATACATGAAGACCAATCCATATGCTGGTTTTCAAATATAGTAGAGCATCTAAGTAAAATATAACATGCATAATAGGGCTTTTTGAACTCTCACTATACAGGACACCAAATTATTGTCTCTAAATTATGAAAGCATTCTTTCTAGGGGCACCTAGGTGGCTCAGTCAGTTAAGCATCTGACTTCAGCTCAGGTCATGATCTCACAGTTCATGGGTTGGAGCCCCGCATTGGGCTCTGTGCTGACATCCCAGAACCTGGAGCCTGCTTCGGATTCTGTCTCCCTCTCTGCCCCTCCCCAGCTCTCTCTCTCTCTTCCTCTTTCTCAAAAATAAATAAATGTTAAAAAATTGAAAAAAATGAAATCATTCTTGCTAAATCCCAGCCTATTACAGTTTTATTATATTATCATATATACGTCTGAAATTCTTATTTATGCCATCTACTGAAAAATTAAACTTTATTATAGTGAACACGTTACCCGCAGAGCAACTTCAAAACCACAAGAATAAATGAAATCTGATCTCCAAAAACACTAAGTTGTAAATATAGCAGAATCAAAGTTGGGATTTTTTTTTTCTGGGCTCAGGCTTCACAGAGGTGCTAGGATCTGGAAGTTTTCTTGAACCATGACTAGAATTTTATCAGAGAATAAAGACATGAATAGCCTGACATTTAAATATATATCACCCCACTTTACAAATGAGGACTTTGAGGCACAAAAAGTCTTGTGACTTAGTCAGTCACCGGCTTCTCCAAGGCAAAGCAGACGTGCAACCTCGATCAGCTGGTCAAAGTCAGTAATGTTTCTACCATCAGGGAGCTACATCCTTTCGTGCAGTGACCTTGTGTGACAAATGGGATGTTATTAATTGTGGGTTATGTCCTTGAAAGCAGTAGTTTGGTCTCTTGAAACCTAAATTCCTTGTCCTTCAAGGCTTGATCTTTAGCCAGGACCACACTTCTTTTTCTGAGGAATCTTTTTGATAGCCACGTAACTGGTTGAGAAAGCAGCCCTTCTCCCGGTTGCCACGATTGCTTCCACATGAACGGATCCTGTATTTGCAATTCCCAACCTGATTTTCCTTTTTATCCCCAACCTTGATCCATAATTTCCTGCTATTTATTTTCATCTGAATGTAGAATCATTGCTTCAGAGACAACATATCAAAAACTGAACTTCTTAGCTTTTTTTTTCCCAAAGCAAGCCTCTCTGAATCTCCTGTGTCTCTTACTGCCTCAGTGGAACTGTGATTATTAATCTCTAACACTTCTTTTTCACTCCTCCTTTTTCCTTGCTCTTTATCATGAGTGAACTATCAATTTTCCAATTTTCATGTCATCCCAGCCATCTGCCCTTTGTTGCAGTGCCCCTGGATGGGGTCTTTATCATTCACACCAGTAGTTATGTTAAAGAGGGCAAAAACGGAACTGTGACAAATACATTGGTTCCAACAAGGGTAAAGCCCATGTATTCTATAAGAAGCAGCCCTGTTTAGTGGACAGAGCAGTGTGGGGAGGTTGCTCTGTTCCACAAGAACTCGCTAGGAACCATGAGCTTGTCTTCCGCTGCTCCATCATCCACTAGAATGTCACCCGGCCTTCCCGGCTACAAGGGAAGCTGGGAAATCTCCAGCTAAGCAGATGAATGGCAAAGTGAAAATAATTATTATGGAAGAAGGGGAAAATGTATTTGGGGATAACACTAAACCTTAACCATTGGTCCTACTAGTCAAACACTATTGCCCAAATATACCATGGATATTGTTTCCCTCATTTACTAGATTTCAAGATCAAACCCAATTTCACTTCCTTTTCTGGCTGTTACGGTCCCTGGCAGCTCTGTTTTTTAACATTTACTTTCCCATTCATTTTGCATCTATTTTATACTGTCTTGCTAAGCCTCTGTAAAACTCATTATAAATGATCCTTGTTATTATTTATATGTATTATCACACAAATTTTAGGTTTCTGGAAACAGGAAGTGCATTTTATACTTCTTTGCATAGGCAGGGTCTGTTGGTCTATTATCCAATATAAGCGATAAAATTATGCACAGAAGTTTATTTTTAGACAGAATCAGTATTTTTTGGCAATGTTCTTATATGCAAGAAGTTAATAAAATATGTATTTGAATGAATAGTTATGTGAATGATTGGATGAATTTGAACTTGATTCCACCTCTTTCCCAAATATACATAAATAAAGATTTAAATGAATCCAGATTGTAAACATCTGGGTTTTTTTTTTTTTGAGGTGGTAGTAGGAAGAATATAGAATGTATGCTTTCTATGTTAAATTCACATGAAAAGCCACACAATTCTCAATTTATTTTTCTGTTCCTGTAAATCTGACAGCACACATAATCCCTCCCATTTATTAAAAGAACATGGCTGGATTTTCATGATATTAAGAAAATAAAAGACATTATATTATTTCTTTGTTTTGAGTTTGATACAAAAAAGTCAAAATTAGTTCTGAACTATGTCCAACAGTTGTGAAAATTGAAAGTAAGCCAAAGTGGAGAGGTGGTAAGGCTGTAACAAAGAGAGGTAACCAGGGGATGAATTAACAATTAGAGATCAATAAAGATCAAAGTGGAACTAAAAATGTACCTAAGTTTCAGTAGCACGGAGTGGCCAATTCAAGAAAGACTTGACCATTAGATTTGGCGAACAGTGAATTGTAAAGAATTCCCATGTTAGTAGCTTGAACTAGTTCATAGAAAAAGGAAAGGAATGCAGTAATAGGGCTATTTCTTCCTTTTTGAAATGGGCTTGTGTTTCAATAACGTAAGTAATGGCCATATGAGTGCAGCTGGGCTACTCAAAGAATCCACTCTACAGATGAATCAAATGATAAAGTCTTCACTTCTACCTGGTTTTTCTTTTTTTATTTAAAAATCCTTTTTCTAGGTAGCTTGGTATAAGACCCAGTATTATGAATACAGAAGTCACATTGTTTACAAAAGTAGGTAAAATCGTGTTGGATAAAATTCAACCGAGCCCCATTCTACCAGTGTTTTTCTTTTCCTTTGTGGAACAAAGGAAGTGAGTTCACTTTAAGTATAAATTCCTAAGTCTTTTACAATTTCTGTTCATACTCTCCTTGGCATTTTCGTTGGGAGGCAGTCGATTTCTTCTATAGATGGATTTCATTATTCAGACTTCACCATCAGTAGAATGCATTATAAATTATGCAGAATGTGATAATTAGTAGCAAGCAAGAATATAAATAAAACTGCATAACCAATAAAAGGCCATAAAACCTGGCAAGTAGAATTAGTTACTGTGTGTTAAAATAGGAAATGTATGGAGGGAGAAAAAAATTGATCTCACATGTCCTCTCTGTGCTGGAGAGAAATTGCTATATTACGCATAGTTCTGGAAATGCATGTATATAGTCTGTTAGAAATAAAATAAAATCATATGTATTGCGGTGATTTAGAATGATCTAAGAACAAAAAAAAAAAAAACATGGTCCCATGAAGGTAAATGGTTCTTTTGTTAAAGTAAAGCTGATAATATCCTTCCCCTTCCATACCAAACCAAGCACCAATTTTTTAAATGTGCATCCATTTCCACAGTAAGCTTTTGCAGTTTTGAGTTTTGAAAATGACATTCAGGATCTTAATAACTTACATTTGTTTAACAAATAACACATGCATGCACACATAACACAAAAACTGCTTTGTATATTTCCTGGAAATCTCCAGTTAGCGAAATGACATATTAGCAATACTGAATGAAAGATAATCCCAGTGTGTACAATAAGATGCATTAAGTGAGCTGAAAAAATTTACCTAGCCCACCCCAAAGAGCTTCACTATAATCAAGGAGAAAAATTGCATATGAATTGTGCCCATCAAAAAAGAAAAAAGATCTTTAGGCCCATATTGATTTCATTGAATGCCCTATAGATACACTTGAGGAATTGTAATGTAAAGGTTAAGGCAAGCACTAGAATTCATTTGAATAATGTATTCTAACGCATTCTGTAAGACTCAGTTTACTGTATCAAAGAATCAAGATGTGTACATAAAGTATGCCAATTACAAAAGTGTTGTAATGCTTTGGAACGGATGGCTGTCTTCCAGACAATTGTGATATTTCTTAATAAATGATGGTTTGGCATCCCAACAATAAAATCGGCTTTCAAAGATTTAAAAACAATTTCAGTTAAAATTAGACTTTGCTGGTTATGGAAACAAACTGGAATTTGTGCACAAAAAGCCTTTTGGGTACTTTGTATTATGTACGTTTTTATATTCATTTTTTTCCTTTATCATCATAGTTTGCTTAGATTTCAATGTCAAAGGAGTCAAAATGCCTAATATAAATGCAAATTTCCCATTCAGCTTTTAATAGAAAAACTAGGAAATGCAAAACCTTAATGTTTAGGTGGCCTGAGTAGGTGAAGGCACACTGAACTGAATAGAGCATGATAACATTATGAAATGTCTTATACTACCTATGCTTAGGGCCTAAAATAACCCTAAGATGCCTGATGAAAGATCTCATTCCATAGGACCAACCTTAAATTTACCTGACATAATAACGTGTTCGATTAATTTTTAAGGAACAACAATTCCATTTAACCGAATTAATGGGAACTAATCAGTGAGTCATTTAGAGTTCCATTAAAATATGAAGGTTATTTAGATACTCTAGATTTCTTATATTCATTACCCATCATAGTGAAGTAACTATCCAAGGATTGACAGATATGTAATTTCTACAAGAGTGACTTCCAGACCACAGCTTTGGCCCATTTTCTATTGTATTCTTCCTTTAGATCATAGATACTTATGAGTGCAATTTATTTTCTATCATCATCTACTTCTTCCCCTTCTAGGCTAGGCTCAAAAGGGAATAAAGCAAATTATGTGATAAAACGTGGTGTGATTACCTAAGATTCTTTCTGATATTCCTCTAAAGGACTCTGCATTTTCTCCACCTTAGTATCCGATATGATGCTCTTTTGTTTTTGTTGTTACTTATTTGTAGCTCCTCTCAGATTTTAGGTGCATAGATAATAGTAACCAAGTGGGATTTGTTTCTCTGCTGCGTACTTAGTGCTTAAAAATCTCAAATATGTGTGGTGGAAAAACAGTAGTGCATGGATGCATGAATCAAGGGAAGGCTGTAATGAAACACTGAACAAAGCTTCCTGGGAGCATTGAAGAAGGAGTTAGAAGCTGTGCCTGGCAGGAAGGAGAGAGCTGTAAGCAATGCTTCACAAAGACAGGTAATATTTGAAATGGCTGGAAGGTGAGATGGGGATAGAATGAATTAAAAAGAGGAAAATGAAAGAATAGAAACTTGAAGTGTACATCACATTCTGAGAAACTTAAATAACCCTACTGAGAAACTGAGGGTTTCTGGGAATTGGGTAACACATTCCAACCTGGGGTTGGAAAGGTAGTTTGCTCACAATTGATGTGTGAGGAATTGGGGGTGAAGGCAGTTCAAACCACATCTGCTGAAATAGTACAGACACATTTTCCAGTAACTGTCTTATGTTGACAAGCTTAACATATATGTCTGGTTTCTCTTTGGTCTGTACTGACTCAACTCCAAGATGGCTAAGCTATATTTGCTAGCCCTAAGTTACTGAAGAATACTTTCCACCTAGAGTCAAGTCCAGTTTTACTAGATCTTGTGCCCATGAGAACATCAAGCAGTCCCCCTAATACTCCAGCTTGATTATTCAGTACTGTACCTTTCTTAATCAAGATTCTAGTTTCAAGTCTTCACTGGATTGTTTTCTTTCATAGATCCTAGGGGTCTTGGAGCTGTCTTTGGTGCTTCCATTTGCTTTTTTAAAATCACAGTATAATGAATTTTAGCATAGTTATTATTATTCTCTATAACGTAGGAAGTAAGCAAATTAACCTATTTCTTAAAGAATTTTAGCAAGAGGCTTGGCAACTCCAAATTTAGAAGTGTGACAAGTGACAAGTCACAGGACAGTGAACAGTTGATGTTATATCATGTTTATTTATCCTAGTTTATGTTGAAAATAAGATTATGTTTAATAAAAACTCCCCCCTGGGGGAAGAGAAGAAGCAAAGTTATAATATATACAGAATAAAGGAGGAGGAACACTCATTCATGTTTCAACAATGCAGACTTAATTAGGTTAAGGTAGGTAGATTTGTTGTAGAGTAATATATTATTATAGACTGATTATTAAACTAGTTAATTAATTAATTAATATTAAAATGGTACAGAATATGCCAGATAATTCTAAATCAGTAAGGAAACAATCCAAGGATCTTAAACTGGTAAATGTGTAGTTATGTCTTGTATAGCATAACAATGATGCAGTGCACCTGAACTTGATCCTTTAAGAAGTACCAGTTTAAGGTGCACATGTTATTTAGATAAAAATATTATATATGTCATTTACCTATAAAACCTCAAATTTAAAATGAAAAATAACCGAGTCATATACTGAAATCTACCCAAAGCAGGCTTTCTTCTTACACATAACAACTTGGTAAGCTATAACACGCTCATCTTTGTAATCTTTCCCTATTTCCTCTTTATTGAGGTTTGGTTTTATTTTGTTTTCAGTTCTTTAGGCGAAATGTTTTTAAAAATCATGCTCTTGCATATAATAAGCCATATCCTATCTGCATCTACTAAAGAATAAAGCATAATCTTCCAGGACTTATTGCTTACCATTCATAAATCCTCATTGTACCTAAGTTGATGGTTTCAAAAATGAAAGATTTACAATCTTGTTGGTGGGAATTTTCCAAATAAAGACATACATTCACAGGCTGGGCTGTTGTGAAGTTCTGCTCTTAGTCACTAGGTGATTTTGGACAAGTCCTCACCATCTGGGAAAATGGGGAAAATAGGACCTGCTGAAATTGTCTTACTCAGTGCAGTATATAGTAGGCACCCATGTTGGTGCAGGCTACTCAAAGAGTGTTACCTGGGATTCACAGATCCCAGAGAGGTCACTGCATTCAGGGAGTTGGTGAATTGAAACGGGAAAAATGAGACATCTCTTTTTTTTCTACTTACCTTTATTGAAATACTGCATTTTTATAATTATGAATATAACAATAAATCACAGTAATATTAGTGACACCAGTGACTTTGACACCAATAAAAATCACTTGCTATTTTTCATACATTATTATTGGTGTAGATGTTTCAAAGTATCATTGGTACTCCTTATTACTTCAAAATTATGGCAATTTGTTCTCTCCCGGATCATATGATATAATGTATGTAAAGAAGCCCATGAATTTCCATATCACAGATTCTTAAGAACAATTTCAATAGCAAACTACAATATCACTTTAACCCTATACCTTTTTATTTTATGCATTATATATAATCTGAAAAGAAAATCTGTAGGCTTTACTAAACTTCCAAAGAAATTGCCGGTTCAAAAGACATGTAAGAATCGCTTTGCTGGGGCGCCTGGGTGGCTCAGTTGGTTAAGCGGCCGACTTCGGCTCAGGTCATGATCTCGCGGTCCGTGAGTTCAAGCCCCGTGTCGGGCTCTGTGTTGAGAGCCTGGAGCTCTGTGTTGAGAGCCTGGAGCTCAGAGCCTGGAGCCCGTTTCGGATTCTGTGTCTCCCTCTCTCTGACCCTCCCCCGTTCATGCTCTGTCTCTCTCTGTCTCAAAAATAAACGTTAAAAAAAAAAAAAGAATCCCTTTGCTAAAGGAGCATGACCTCTAGGAAACTCTAATTGTGGCGGTTTTACACCCTTAACAACCTTACCGTTCTGTTGTACTTGAGAGTTTACGAAGAACTTTCACGTACACTGTGTGTCTTTATTCTTAATTTTTTTTGGTGAGACCAGTAGAAAGGGCCAGAGGAATGATGCACATCTGATACATTCATTAAAGAAGGACATTTTCTGTAGAGAATTTAAAAACAATAATAAAACCGACTAGAAGTCCTATTTTCTATTATCATCATAACTTGACAATTTAAAAAAATACACAGTAACAAATTATTCTAAAATACACTCCTTTAAAAATATGTTTTGTCTAAGTTCTAATCAATTTATGTGATTATAGTTGCTTCTTTAGGATATAACTGAGGAATTTCCTTCATTACAAGTAACTTGACGTTCAGATATTATTAAATATATGTGAGTGGTAAAAATATGAGAGGTAAAAAATTAGCATTTCTATTTTATCCTTTCAGAAACATATTCAACTTGGAAATTAATACAAAATATCTTCTATTACAGATTCAGAACCCCCAAACCCAGCTGCATGTAGATTAAGCTCCAGGTGTTCATTTCAAGATAAAGAACGTAATAGCTGAGAAATGTCCAAACTTACTTTGCACACAGTTCATGATTCTGACCCTTATGATCCTAAACATTCCTGCATTTACAACTTGATTGGATGTAAACAATTGCAGCTTTAAGTGGGGGTAAAGATAGAAAAAGAATTTGAGTTACTTCAATTCTGGCATTCCCTTGGAGTATTTATTCATTTCATGATCACTGCTGACAATGTTTGTTGTATGGAGAAGCGAGGAGTTAAAAATCATCCATGTTGGGTGCCTACTATATACTGCACTGAGTAAGACAATTTCAGCAGGTTCTATTTTCCCCATTTTCCCAGATGGTGAGGACTTGTCCAAAATCACCTTGTGATTAAGAGCGGAACTTCACAACAGCCAAGTCTTCTGATTTCCTAGATTAGTGCTTTTGTCTTCACTCAAAGTGCTAATGAATCTTTTATGGGAAAAGAATTTTGTGGCACAATAACTTTGGAAGATGCTAGGTTAAACACAGTCCTTTGCCATAGGATTTAAGGAGTCTTTTAACAGTATTCTGGAATCGAAATCCACAGGTTGGTTGGTCCTTCACAAACTTACTTGAATCAGATCACTTTGTTTTCCAAGAAGCATTTTGTAAATGTAGTTCTAGCATCGAGCATAAAACAATGTATTTGAAAAACTTCATGTGATTCTCCCCAAAGTAAGGCATTTGGTTTGGAGATAGTTTCCTAGATAAAACTAACTTAATTGAGCACTTTGAGTTTGTGTTTTCATTTTATCCTCACGTAATACTCTGAGATGGATACTAGTAATAGTTTCATTTTAGAAATGAGGGAAGTGAGTGATAACAAAGCGAAAGGGCTTGTGAAAGTACAAACATCATTGTAGCCTTGAGCCTTTGCATCTGTCCCACTCCCCAACGCCTTCCCCTAAAATCTTGCTAATTCCTACTTTTTCTTTAGATAATACTTTAAAAGTTATTTTTTCAAGGAGACCTTCTCTAACCCCTGGATTAGACTAATTGACTTTCTACCATATGCTCTAGGCCATCAAATCTTGATCATTATATTTACCTGTTTTCACGGTATCTCCCTGTAAACTTTGAACAGGAAACATCTTACATCTATATTTCTTGTGGTAACTAAAAGCCAGAAAGGAGACACTCCGTAAATACTAATTTAATTAAAGTCAACTAATTTGTTTTTCAAGCTCACTGAAAATTAGAGTTTGAGAGTGAGAATAACAATGTTCTATTTTAGTTTTCCTCTCCTCCTTTGGTTAAGGACCTCGCCTGCAGTATACAGCCAGTACCTGTACAAATTACTTTTTTTTTTTTTTAGCTACAATGACACAGAGTGCTTTATTTGTAAAATCACCTTCAAATAAAAATTACATATAGACATCTTCTCATCATAAGAGAATATGCAAGGGCTACATGCAACTTTGTTTAAAAGGAATACTTTTTAAAAATATATGAAGCACTAAACACTGCCCCAACCCTAACTTCCGGATGGCCTCTCAGAAGAGGACACAGAAAAGTTCCCAAATCTATAGCGATTGGTATAAAAGGTAATTTAATAACGTTATAGCAACAAACTTATCAAGATTGCCAAAGAATAACCATTTATTAAATGCTTCTTAAACAGTGTTGGGTGTATATTATTTCAGTCATTTCCTTCTTATAACCTTTTTGCAAAATTATTTTCTTCATTTAATAAATAAGCAAACTAAACGTATAGCCATCAAGAATGCTGCCCAGTAAGCAGAGTTGTGTGCACGGTTGAGATTCAATCCAGATTTGAATTTAGTTTTTCACTCTAAACTCATAATGCACACGTATGTGTTATCTACCTTGCTTCATTTTATGTAAATCAAGAGTCTGACATCATTCAGGAATTGAATAAAACCCACAACAGTTTGTCTTCAGTTTTGGTTCGTTTGGGTTCTGTTGGGTTGTTTTATTTATTTCCTGTAGCCCCACTGCCATTCTGGCCTCGTACTTAATCAATTTACTCTTGGCTTTCTGCAGTAAATCCTAATTACACCTTATTATTACAGTTTACACCAAATTCACTTTATTCTGGATGCTGCTGCCAGATTAATCTACCTGAATTTTTTGCCACTTATTTTCCTATTCCATAATTTCCATTAACTTTTCTTGATAACCTATATGTTTACCCTTTAAATTCTTCCTAAATTCTCCGTAAACTACTCTTCATCTCTTATCTAAGCATATGCCCCATGGCTTTCCAGGGCAGGTCCCCCAAAACCCAATTCCAAGTGGCCCATCTGCATGCGCTGAGTGATTGTGCCTTAACTTAGCAGGCTTTTAAGCAGATTTTAAGGACTTCCCAAGTGCCAGTTACCTTTTCATGAAATTTACACGCACAGTCTCATTCAGTGATCACAACACTCCTGTGGAGCAGAGGGAAAGGTCAAGGTAATTAACATTTATTGTACTCCTGTACTTTAAATGATCTTTGGTAAATTATCTTCTTTAATTTTCAGAATGTGCAGACTGAAATTGAGGAAGTTCAAGAGCTTCCCCAGGCATGGACATTGAAAGACTGAGATGTTTTTAATCAAGGTCTGTCCAAATCCAATTCCAGGTTCTTCTTATATCATACCTCCTCCTTGTAGGCAAGAACTACGATTTATCTCTCTCGTATTTTCCCAGTGCTTCATACAGTATCTGGTTATTTTAGGTTTCAGTACATAAATGAATGAATGCTCTTTTCCCTCATATCTTTATGTTTTGAGTCTACTTATTTAAATTCTCCCCTCATTTCAAGCTCTGTCTACTTTATCAAGCTTTATCACCTAAACTCAATTGCATATGAATTACCTCTAATAATTAACATATTTAGTTTTTATGAATTAAGGAACAGAGTAATGGGTTCTGTTCAAATCCCATTGTGTCATGTGATTTGGAAAGGCCACTTCTCTGTATCTTAGTGTCCTCAAGTATGAAATATGGATAATTATAGGACATTCCCCAAAAGATTGTAAAGGATTAAATGACCAGTTATGATTTCTAATAGGCTCAGGATATTGTTTGGCACAATATAAATATTTGTTACATAAATAAAGAATGTAGGCAACATCAGGTTCTGTAGGTACTGGGGCTATAATAGTGAATAAAATCAGTAGAGTCCTTATTTTCATGGAACTTTTAATCTTCCATTTAAAAGTTAATGTGTAACAATTATACATAGTATATGACAAATTGTTGCATATGTATTTGTTTTATGTCTTTTGAATTAGTGTTTTAAACTTCCAGAAATAACAGAGTCCACATTTTGCTCCCAACAATGCTTAGCACAACGGAGGCAAGTGATAGGAATTCAGTAAATCTTTTGGTTGTTTGTGCTGGTGCTAAAGTAAAAATTAAGGCTTAGAATCATAGTTTCATATTGATTTTTAGGTCAAAACCCCTTCCGTAGGATCTGCTTGCATACTTCTAGCGACTGCCGTTGCCAAGATGTCCCTCTCATTTTCGAGCAGTTCTAACTTCTTCACAAAGCGTGAATATTCCTGTCCAGGTGATCACCACATTTATTCCAGTAGGGCCATGTGCCTTTTCCAAGAACCAAGCAAATAACGTATTTGGGTGTTTTTATAAGCTGTTCGTTTTTCTTAAAGGTGAAGTGAAGACCGTGCTTTAACCATTTCTTATATCATATTTTCCAGCTACTTAGTCACTCTGACCACCTTCTGATGAATATATTCTAAACCCTGAGATATTCTGACTCCTGAAGATATACTATTTCTATTTTTTCAATTTTTTGAATGTTTATTTATTTTTGAGAGGGGCGGGGGGAGTCGTTCAGAGTGCAAGTGGGGGAGGGGCAGAGAGCCGGAGACACAGAATCTAAGGCAGACTCCAAGCTCTGAGCTGTGAGCACAGAGCCCTTTGGGGGAGGAGAGGGGTCAAACTCAGGAACCATGAGATTATGCCCTGCTCTGAAATCAGAAGCTTAACCAACTGAGCCACCTATGCACCCCTGAAGATATACCATTTCTGATGCCTTTTTTCTGAAGTAAATATTGACAGCAAAATAATATAAACAGCAATAATTTATTTATCTGAGTTAATCAATTAACCATTAAGTAAATTTACATTTTTCTGGAAAACGTTAAGAGATTTACCATATAGTCATTCATGCTACCAGCTTCTCATAAGTGCCTGATGTCTGAGGTGTTTCATTACTCCAGTGCCTAATTTATTGAAAAAGATGCTTGAAAGTTCACTTAAATCTACTAGTTGTATAGAAACATCAAGCTTCTTGCCTACACATTTAATATATTATCTAATAGAAAACCTTTTTAACAATAATAACGGAGCTTCAATGTACTCTGTAAATAAAGCTACCTCATTTAACTTGTGAAATGAGCTATATTGATCTCTTTGTCATTAGAATTTAAAGGGACAATCTTATTAGGCTTCAGTGCTATTTGTCTTTTTAAATCTAAGAAGAATTATTGCTGAAACACAAAAGGAAAGGATTATACCATACAAGGAGAAGGGAGATACTTGTTTTTGAACTAAGATGCAATGGCTATTTGTATAATACAGAGAAAACTTTTTTTTTCTTTAAAAGAAGCCATAGATTGTTTTAAATGTCAGTAATAGTAGTGTGAATTCTTTTAAAGTCTATACTATAAAAACGTGTTTTTTTAATAGTACAGGCTTTGATAAGCCTTCAGCAGCAAAGACCATCTTTTAGTCAGAGGGAAAAGGAATAAATTGTAATTTGGGGGAGAGGATTTGAGTGGGACTCCACCTTTAAAATTTAGAGGTGAAACAGCTCTGGTTTCTTTCAAAGCAGATTGACAATGCTAATACCAATTCATTGTCACGTGTATAAGATACCTGGAATTCAGATTGTTTAAAAATGACCAGATGAAAAATGAAAGAGAATCCTATTGTTGTAGTTAATTCTTAGAAGTTGCTAGTTTTCTTAAGGAAAACTTGATGGGGCAGTAAAAAGGCTAACTTCTGTATGGGAAATAATGTAAGTTCCATCACGAAACACTAGAGGACTTTAACTCTTTTTTCATATAAGAAGATTTAAACATATGAAAAAATATTTTCTTATGACTTTGGAAAATTTGTTCATGTAAGTGTGTCTAACAAAAGACCCTCCTGGCTGCATTGAGCCAGAATGACTAAAAAATATCTTAGAAACAGTGGAAAACCAGGATCACAGTAGAATTAGTGAACTATCATTTTTTGAAAATTGCTGATAAAAAATGAAAGTACTTCATAAGAATTGATGGAAATGAATCCCACGTCACTAAACAGGTGTACTGTATCCAGCAATGACAGTAAATATTCAACTTGATATTAAAATAGTATATTATTTAAGAATTCAAGAAGTTGCCGACTTTAAAGTTTGACTCAGAACAACATGCAAATCTCTGAACAGTTGGTTGCTATTATAGATGAAAATGCATAACCAAAAAATAAAGGAAAACACT
The DNA here is from genome assembly GCF_016509475.1 of Prionailurus bengalensis. Taxonomy (NCBI): domain Eukaryota; kingdom Metazoa; phylum Chordata; class Mammalia; order Carnivora; family Felidae; genus Prionailurus; species Prionailurus bengalensis. The sequence continues at coordinate 32,939,776 of NC_057350.1, read as the reverse complement.
GTTGAGAAATTGGAAGACATAAATCACTATATTTCAAAGGTCTATAATAACCATCACTGCTACATATATGAACAGTTAATGATAACTTACAGTTTTTTCATATTTAGTGAATGAAATACTACTATTTATTCAAAGCTCTTGTGTCATGCAATAGGAAAGAAAACTAGTTGGCCCAGCAGTTAACATATGCCACAAGTATTCCATGTGTATGTTGTTAAAAATGCAATTCAAGTTTAACCAAGAGTGCCCTTAGGATTCTCCTTTCTGGACTATAAGAAACATGTCACATTCTTTGTGGATTAGGGCCTTTGTTTCTTCTTTACTTTCTAATCCCATAGAGGTGTAATGAATTTACAACTGCCCCGAGAGTGGTAAGTGATTAAGGCCAGAGGAGTTGCTGGAGGATTAAAGTCCTCTGCAGTACAACTCTGCTCTATGGACAGAATTCATGGCCTCTTGCTATAAAAATGTTCACCCAAAGCATTGATCGTAACTCTTTCTTCAAAAACCCATAGCACACAAGTGGGGAAAGAAAAAAAATAGATTAATTGGAATTTATTGGAAATATATATTTTTCTATTTCAAAGGACACCGTCAAAGAAGTGAAAAGGCAACATACATAATGGAAGAAAAATTTGCAAATCATATAACTGATACAAGACTTACATGCAGAAAATGTAAGGAATGTTTATAACTCAATAATAAAAGAAAATCAATATAAAAATGGTCAAAAGAGGGGTGCTGGACGGCTCAGTCAGTTAAGCACCTGACTCTTGGTTTCGGCTCAGGTCATGATCTCACAGTCTGTGAGTTAGAGCCCTGCATCAGGCTCTGTGCTGACAGCACAAAGCCTCCTTGGTATTCTCTCTCTCCCTCTCTGTCTCTGCCCCTCCCTGGCTCACTCCCTCTCTCTCTCTAAAAATAAATAAATTAACTTAAAAAAAGGAAAAGATATGAATAGACATTTCTCTAAGGAATATATACACTAGCCAATAAGCGCATGGAAAGATGTATAACATCATTAGTCATTAGGGAATTGCAAACCAAAACCAAAATGAGATACCATTTCACACTCGGTAGGATGGTTGTAATAAAAAATTCAGATAATAACATGTAATACCGAGGTTATGAAGAAATGGAAACCTTCATACACTGCTGATGAGAATATAAAGTAATGCAGACACTTTGGAAAACATTTTGGCATTTCCTCAAAAGGTTAAACAGAGAGTTGCCATATGACCTAGAAATTCCACTCCTAGCTATATCTGAAGAAAAGTGAAAGCATACATGCATACAAAACTTGTGCATAAGTGTTTATAAAAACATTGTTCATAATAGTTAAAAAGTGGGAGGCAATCCATAAACTGATGGATAAATAAAATATTATATACCTGTACAATATTTTTCAAGAATAATAAAAATGAATGAAGAACTGTCATATGCTGCAACATGAATGATCCTTGAAAACATGTGAAGTGAAAGAAACCAGTCACAAAAAGGCCACATAGTTATGATTCCATGTTTGCACAATTCTGTATTACAATAAAAGCCATTGAGTTGTATGGTTTAAGCAGGTGAATTGTAAGGTGTGTGAATTATATGTCAATAAAGATGTCAAGAAGACACCATAACAAATATTTCCGAATGGTCACCAGCTCAACTCTCATAATTCCTTTGATATGAACAGTTATTAACTATAGACTTAAGATTATTCACTACCCTTTTGTTTGTTTTGTCTTGTTTTGCTTTGGTTAGTAGATTCTTCCATAAGCTATGCGGTAATAAAGTTGTAATCTAAAGTTGGCTTCAAGCTATGCTATGTGGAAATAGCTTACTGGAGACAGAATTAAGTTTTAAAAACCGTTTCTTTTCCTCCCTCTCTTAACTAATATTTTTTTCTTTCCAGTGGGAAAGGAGTCATATCACTTCAGCAATGATTTATTTTACTGAACTTCATTAGAATGATTTTGACAGGGCATAGGTGATAGGAAAGAAGCCAATGTGTAAGGAACATCCAGAAATGGTTCTCTGATTAACAGTAAATAACATGTAAGTCAAATAGCTTCACATAAAGAACATTCTATATCTTAAAAAATTACATGAACCATAAATCATTTCTGAAGTATAGGAATAGTGCATCTATGTGTACCATATGCCATATATGCAAATTCTAACATTGATAACTATTTCAGTAGTAACATGATATGCCACAGATTTTAATTTATTCATTCACTCATTCATTTATTCATAAAACTCTTGACTGCTAACTACATGTTAGGGTTTGGAAGATACCAGAAATACAGGATGATTAGGGTGTAAATCCTGTTGCCAAACTGTCAGTTAAACTCCAAACATATGTCAGATTTCCTAAAGTTACATGGAGGAGAACTTACATTTGAAGAGTTACATATTCCTTATGTTGTTTCACAGGAACTTTATTTTCTTTCCAAAGTTGCTTCATTGTCTGGTAATTCTACAAAACTGTTTGAAGTTACCAACCAATTAAAGAACCATGCATGTAGACCATCTGATATGTCAATCCATATCTTCAGGCAATGATTTTTTATTTTATTTTATTTTATTTTAATTTGTTTTCTCTTTACTTGAATTATAGTTTATATAAAATATTATGCTAGTTTTAGATGTGTAGCATAGTGATTGAACAGTTAGTACATTATGCAGTGCTCCACATGATTAATGTATTTATCATGTCACCATATAGAGTCATTATAATATTATTGACTATATTGCCTATGTTGTACTTTTCATTCCCATGCCTTACTCATTTTGTAACTGGAATTTTATACCTCTTAACCCCCTTCACCTATTTTGCCCATCCCTCTCTTTCACCTTTCACCCCCCCTTTCCTCTGGCAACCACCAGATTTCTGTATTCATGAGTCTGCTTCTGTTTTTTCATGTTTTTTTTTGTTTTAGATTCCACAAGTATGTGAAATTAAATTTGTCTTTCTGTGTCTGACTTGTTTCACTTATCGTACCCTCCAGGATCATCCAGGTTGTGAAATGCAAGGTTTCATTTTTTATGGCTGAGTATTATTCCAGTGTGCGTGCGTGCATATGTGTGTGTGTGTTTGTGTGTGTGTGTACACATACAGACATATATATATCATATCTTCTTTATCCAATCATCTAATTATGGACAGTTAGGTAGCTTCCATATCTTGACTATTGTAATAAAAATGCTACAGTAAATATACAGGTGCATATATCTTTTCATTTTCATTGGCTAAATACCCAGCAGTGGAATTGCTGATCATATGGTATTTCAGTTTTTATTTTTTATTTTTTGAGGAACCTCCATGCTATTTTTCATAGTGGCTACACCAGTTTACATTCCTGTCAATGTAGGAATATACTGGGTATATCATTTACAAATATCTTCTCCCATTCAATAGGTGACCTTTTCATTTTGTTTATGGTTCTCTTTTTTTTTTAAGTATGTATGTATAAGGGTGCCTGGGTGTATCAGTTGGTTAAGTTGCTGACTGTGGCTTAGGTCATGATCTTGTAGTTCATGAGTTTAAGTTCCTCGTCAGGCTCTGTTCTGACAGGTCAGAGCCTGGAGCCTGCTTCAGATTCTGTGTCTTCCTCTCTCTCTGCCCCTCCTCTGCTCATGCTCTATCTCTCAAAAATGAATAAATGTTACAAAAAATGTTTTTAATTATGTATGTATGTATTTTTAATTTTTAAATGTTTATTTATTTTGAGAGAGAGACAGAGCATGAGTAGGGGAGGGGCAGAGAGGGAGAGAGAGAATCCCATGTAGGCTCCATGCTGTTAATGTAGAACCCGATGTGGGACTCAATCCCATGAACTGTGAGATCATGACCTGAGCCGAGATCAAGAGTCAGACACTTAACCAATTGAGTCACCCAGGGGTTCCTATTTATTGTTTTCTTTGCTGTGCAAAAGCTTTGTTTAATGTAGTCCCAAAAGTTTATTTTTGCTTTCCTTTCCCTTGTCTGAGGAGATATATCCAGAAAAATAGTGCTAAGGCTAATGTCCAAGAGATTACTGTCTATATTTTCTTCTAGAAGTTTTATGGTTTCAAGATTTACATTTAGGTCTTAATCCATTTTGAGTTCATTTTTGTGTATTGTGTAAGAAAGTGATCCAGTTTCATTGTTGTTTTGGTTTTTTGCTTTTATACTTTGGTTTCATTGTTTTGCATGTACCTGTCCAGTTTTCCCAACACCATTTATTTTAAAGAGCTGTAATTTCCCCATTGTATATTCTTACCCCTTTTGTCATAGACTAATTGACCATATAAGCATGAGTTTATTTCTGTGCTTTTCTTTTCTGTTCCATTGATTTGTTTTATTTTTTGGGGCCAGTACCATACTGTTTTGATTACTCTAGCTTTGTAGTATATCTTGAAATCTAGAACAGTGATAGCTCCAGCTCTTTCTTTCTTTCTTTCTTTCTTTTTTTCTTTCTTTCTTTTTCTTTCTTTCTTTCTAAGTTTGCTTTGGTGATTTGGGACTATTTGTGATTCCATATAAGTTTTAGGATTATTTGTTCCAGTATTGTGAAAAATCCTATTGTTATTTTGATGGGGTTGGCATTGAATCTGTAGATTGTTTTGGGTAGATGGACATATTAGTAGTATTAATTCTTCCAATGCATGAACATGGTATACCTTTGTATTTATTTATGTCATCTACAATTTCTTTCATTATAGTATTATATTTTCAGAGTATAGGTTTTGCACCTACTTAGTTAAATATATTTTTAGGTATGTTATTCTTTTTGATGCAATTGTAAATGGGATTGTTTTCTTAATTTTTCTTCTGCTACTTCATTACTTAGTGTATAGAAATGCAACAGACTTATGTATATTGATTTTATATCCTGTAGCTTTACTGAATTCACTTATTTGTCCTAAAAGTTTTTTGATAAAGTCTTTAGAGTTTTCTATATATGGTATCAGATCATCTGCAAATAGTGACAGCCTTACTTTGTCCTTACCAATTGGGTGTCATTTCTTTCTTTTCCTTGTCTGATTGTCACATTGTCATATATAGCCTTATTATGTTGAAATACATTCTTTCCAAGCCAACTTTGTTGAGAGTTCTTATCATAAATGGATTCTGAATTTATTAAATACTTTTTCTGCATCTATTGATATGATCATATTTTCCCTGCATTTTGTTGGTTTTGTTAAATATATTTTCTATTAAGTAAACTCCATTCCCAATGTGGGACCTGAACTCATGACACTAAGATCAAGAGTCCTGTGTCTTTCCAAATGAGCCAACCAGGTGTCCTTATCCTTCGTTTTGTTGATGTGGTGTGTCACATTGATTGACTTAAAGATATTGAACCATCCTTGCATACCTGGAATAAATCCTACTTGATTGTGGAGAATGAACTTTTCAGTATATTGGTGAATTCAGCTTGCTAATATTTTATAGAGGACTTTTGCATCTGTATTCATTAGTGATACTGGCCTGTATTTTTTTTTCCCTTTCTTTCTTTCTTTCTTTCTTTCTTTCTTTCTTTCTTTCTTTCTTTCTTGTCTTTGTCTGCCTTGGCAATCAGGGTAATGCAGGCCTTATGGAATGAGTTTGGATGTTTTCCTTCCTCTTCTACTTTTTGGAATAGTTTAAAAAGGACAGGTATTAACACCTCTTTAAAAACCTTTTTTCATGTTTATTTATTGGGAGAGAGAGCAGGGAGGGGGCAGAGAGAAGGGGAGACAGCATCCAAGCACCCTGACACGGGGCTTGACCATGAGATCATGGCCTGAGCTGAAGTCAAGAGTCAGATGCTTAACAAACTGAGCCACCCAGGCACCCTTAACTTCTCTTTAAGTGTTTGGTGGAATTCACCTGTGAAGCCATCTGCTCCTGTACTTTTGTTTGTTGTTATTTTTTGTTTGTTTGCTTTTTGTTTTTTGTTACCAATTCCATTTCATTACTAGTAATTAATCTGTTCAAAGTTTCTACTTTTTACTGATTCAGTCCTGGAAAATTGTATGTTTCTAAGAATTTATCTATTTCTTTTAGGTTGTCCAACTTATTGGTATATAATTTTTCATAGTAGCTCATAATCTTTTGGATTTCTATGATGTTGGTTTTAACTTCTCTTTCCTTTTTGATTTTATTTGAGTCTTCTCTTCTTTCCTTGATGAGTCTGGCTAAAAGTTTATAAGTTTTATTTATCTTTTCCAAAAATCAACTCTTAGTTTCAGAGATCTTTTCTATTGTTTTTTTAGTCTCTATGATATTTATTTTCATTTTGATCTTTACTGCTTCTTTCCTTCTACTAACTTTGGGTTTTGTGTGTTTTTCTTTATTTTAGTTTCTTTAGGCATAATGTTAGATTGTTTATTTGAGAGTTTTCTTGCTTTTTCAAGTAGGTCTGTATTTTTATAACCTCCCCATCTAGGGGGATGTTTTGCTGCATCCCTAGGATTTAGAACTGTTGTAATTCCACTATCATTTGGTTCCTGTTTTCTCTCTCTCTTTTTTAAAATTTCTTATTTAATTACTTTGTTGACTCATTGCTTGTTTAGTAGCATGTTGTTTAGCTTCATGTGTCTGTGTTTTGTCTAGTTTTTTTTTTTTATCTTGTATGGATTTCTAGTTTCATACCACTATGGTCAGAAAAGATACTTGATATGATTTCAGTCTTCTTAAATTTGTTGAGACTTGTTTTGTGGCTTAACATGTGATCTATCCTAAAGAAAATTTCATGTGCACTTGGAAAGAATGTGTATTCTGCTGGTTTCGGAAAGAATGTACTATATATGTTTTTGTTAAACCCATCTGGTCTCATGTGTCATTCAGAGCCACTGTTTCCTTATTGATTTTCTGTCTGGATGATCTATCCACGGAGGTGAGAGAGATGTTAAAGTCCCCTATAATTATTGTATTACTGTCAATTTCTCCCCTTTTGTCTGTTAATATTTGCTTTATATACCTAGGTACTCCACAATGATGTTTAAAGAGTAATTTACAATGCAAGTTACATAAAAAAATATTAAAGTTTAAAGTTCTCCAAAGTTTCTTTCTAAATATACTGCTTTGATTTGCCCATGCTCTTTTCTGGAGTAGTGTATGTAACTTGCATGTATGATAACAGTAGAATAGATACAAGAGAATATTCTGCTTATTCCACTGTTTAATATATGCATTAATATTACTTATATATAGTCTTCAAAATTACTATTTCACATAATATATAATATTGGCTTCATTTATACACCATAATTATTTAATTATAACCTCATTTTTACTACAGACTTGCCAGTTCTTAATAAGACATATATAATATGTAATTTATATGTAATTTATAATTTGATATACAATTTATATGTAATTGTGTATTTTTACTTACTTTGGACGATTTATATAAGTCACATCCTTCAGATGATGTTGTTGTTTTGTTTTGTTTTGTCTTTAGACAAAGCATAAGAGAATTTTCATGACTTTAGAAACACTTCACAATTTGCCAAACTTCTTTTTAAACTGTATGAACTAATTACACTGTCAAAAGGACAGCTAAGTACCTGTATTAAAATAGTCTTGTTATCATTGCCTGTTGTCTTAGTCCTAAGTTCTAAGCTCTAAGAACTTATGTTTTCTGGTTAGTTATCACTCCATAGTAAACTACTTCAAAATTTAGTGGCTGAAAACAACAGCCATTTCATTATATCTCATAATTTTGTGAGCGAACAATATAGGCAGGGTTTGCACGGTGATTCTTCTTCTGGTCTATATGATGTTAACTAAAGTCCTTTGGTATTCAGTTGGCAGTGGGGCAGACAGGATGTGGACAAGGGGCCATCAGACAGCCTCATTCCCTTTCACGGTGTCTTGGTGGAGAAGGCTAGGATGCTATGCTCAGCTGTGCTTCTCTCTCTGATCTTGTATTTTTAGGGCCACCTCTTGTGGATCTCTCCAGCAAAGTTATTAGACTTCTCATGTGGCATTTCCAAAAGGCAAAGATGGGAGCTGCTATTCACCTCAAGGGTAGCTCCAGGTCTGGCCCATTGTCATTTCCACTTCACTCTGTTGGTCAAAACATCATAGGCCCACCCAGATACAAGAAGGGGGAAATAGACCCCAACTCTCAATAGGGAGGCAAAAAATGTGTGACCTTTTTAGTCCACTGCCTGATGATTTTATATGTCAATAAAATAGTGTTTTGGCTACAACTTAGCTCAACAAAAATTGTAGACTAACAACCCTTATAAATGTTTTCATTTTAATGAAGTGCTTTGATACAATACTTTGTACCTGTGATAAACATATTACAATTTGATTAATTCTGTATTGATTTCACTATAGCTAAGCCAAGCAAGTGTGCAATTAACATTTTTTAATCATCCACTTTAAATATTCTATGGCAACTAAAGCTCATGAAGTTGCTATTTATATTGTTGTATGTTAGTCATTAAGAGATTGTTCCCATTAGGAGTATAAAAGGCTAAATTTAAGTTTTCTGGTTGGCTCAGAAAAATTGGTACATTTTTAAGTGCTTTGTGTGCTGCTGAATTCTGATTTCTCTTGCAGGTCTATAAATATTCTCGATTCAGGGATCATTAGACTGCCACACAAAGGCATGTGGTTTAGTCTTAAATGTGGCTGTTTTCTTTGTGTAAGCATTTGCTTTGTTGCTGTAAATTTATTATGCAATCACATTGGAGCACTACCTAAAATATATTTAGCTTATGAAAAGATTTTCTTCCACTTTGGAGAAAGTGTGTTAGATGGATAGTAGATTTTTCTAAATTGGGGCACAGATTACATGGTAGATTTTAAATAAGTTTGGAAATTTACAATCTGTGTTACAACAGAATTACCATATAATAATGGCAAAAACTCCTTAGCAAATGGGAAGTTTGCATTAGATTTATCCATTTAAATCTAAATTATCAACACTCCTATTTCTTTCTAACCAGACATGTTTTTAAAGTGAAAGATAACCAGGCAGGGGGCTGGTTGTATTATTTTATGAGGTAATAATTTGGATTTATAAATGGAACTGTATCTCAAATATTCCATTTATGTATGAAAATGGATGCTTAATTTCATTTTTTTGTTATAAATTCCACTCATTACTTATAATTTATCACTTCTAAGGAAAGATTATAAAAACTTAAGTTTATTACGAATGCAGCTATATTCAGTTTTTTCAAGTACTTACATTTTTTATTGTTCATAAGCAGAATTATAGAAATAATGGGATTCACCAACATTTGTTGTTTCTCTGTGTGTGCCAGGTTCTGGGTCATCAGACCTCCTTGTATTTGTTTATTCCTCTTAGCACCTTTTGAAATTTCTTTCTACTTTTAAAAATAGCGCGTCACATATACAATATTCCCAAAATATAGATTATTTTATTCTGGGTTTATTATTAAGATGTATAGTTTTCCATTGTCTGAAAAGACATCTTAAAGAATTTAGAGTTCAATTCAACAAGTTTTTTTCATTGAAAGATTAATTTAGCAATTTAAAAAGTATTTTTAGAGAAGAAATAAATATAAATAGATTAATAAGTCAGTGGAAGAAAAGTGAAGCATGATTTGGTCAATTGCTATAAACATTTTATTTATTATATATGGCGCCTCCATGTCATTCTCATATAATCTGCTATCAGGAGTATTTTCATTTCATCTGTTTTCAACACAAATAGTAAATTAGACACAAATACAAAGGAACTACTGAGTCACACAATACATTTAGACTTTAAAGAAAAACAAACAACATACGCCATGATTTTCTGTAGAGAATAACTATTTCCAGCGCTTCATGTGCATATCTGTTGATTGATTGATTGATTAATGTTTTCAAGATAAATGTGCTTGTGTTAATTAGGCAACAACAAAATAAGTAAAATAAGGAAGGCGATTATTAGGGAATAAGTGAATATAGAGAATTATCTTAAGTAAGGCGTATATTTTTCCTGATTGTCGAAGTAAAATGGGATGCATATTGCTGATATTTTACTTCATGGACAAATAATATAATCAGGAGTAGAAGAGTTCAATCTCCTAACTTAAAAAGCACTTAATAAATTAACATGAAGTTGTCTATGGTTTTATAAGGGGCCACAAGACTACAAATTTTCAGTGCTTAGGTAACATTTTATTTAAACGTATTGGTTTCCTTGTAAACATAGTATGAAGAAAGTTTTTTGGGGGTTTCATTTTGACACTTTCTTTTAAAGTCTAGTTAAAAGAGCTTTGCTTCTGATCTGGTTAAGAACAATGATGAGGACGATAAAAGCACTTTAAGTTTGTTGTTATTATTATTATTAATTATTATTATTATTTTTATTAATTTTTTTTTGTTCTTAGGCACAGTCTTAGTCCATTTGTCCTGCTTTAACAAAATACCAAAAGACTATATTCTCAGGGGTTATTTCTATAATTCATTATACAATACCGTAGGCTGGATAGCTTATAAACAACAGAAATTTATTTTCAATAGTCTTGGAGGGTTGCAAATCCAAGATTCCAGCAAATTTGGTGTCCTGTCAGAACCCACATGCTCATAGATGGCTGTCTTCTCACTACATCCTCATATGGTGGAGGCAGTGAGGGAGCTCTTTGGGTCCCTTTCATGAGGGTAATAATCCACTCAGGAAAGCAGAGCACTATGACCTCATCACTTCTCAAAGATCTTGTATTTCTAAGCACTTTCCAGCCAGATATTATCTCATTTAATTCTTTTAACAACCCTTTGAATTAATTGTTTTTAAGTTTATTAATTTTGAGAGAGAGAGAAAGAGAGAGTGTTCATGTGTGCCCATGCAAGTGGGGGAGAGTAAGAGAGAGAGTGTCCCAGGCAGGCTACGCACTGTCAGTGCAGAGCCGGATGTGGAGCTCAGACTCACAGACCATGAGGTCATGACCTGAGCCAAAGTCAGATGCTTAATCGACTGAGCCACCCAAATACCCCACCTTTAAATTATTTTTTTCATGATTGTTAAGTAAAATCAAGCAACTTGGTTATAGTCACAAATCTGGTAATTGGGAGAGCAATTATCCAAACCTAATCTAGTTGTACTGTCTTTGAAACCTATTAAATGTATACAGTTGAGCCCAGTAAACATGAATTACTAAGTGGATAAGTACGCTGGTAATAATTGGATTTTATTTGTAAAAAATGGTATCTGTGTTGAAACATATCACTTCCAGTTTGTGATAATAACAAGACACACAACGTTGTACCTAAATATTTCTGCATGTCTAATTATCTCCTTAAGATTTTTAGAAGTGAACTTTTTAGTACCTTTTGAAACTCATTTTGAAAATTTTTTACAGAAAGTCTATACTAATACTAATGAGCCTTGCAACCATTTTAAAAAGATACAGTTTTGGTGTGCCTGGCTGACTCAGTTGGTAGATCCCCAGTTTGTGAGTTTAAGCCCCGCATTTGGTGTAGAGATCACTTAACAAAATTATACTTTCATAGGTGAAAATAACCTCTATAGTTTGTGTATGCATTTATAACGACTACAAAGACATATCCAGTTTTTAAATATCTTTACTGCATTACTCTGGTGAATTGGATATGTGCTCCTTTTTTCTGTTTTTTTTTTTTCCTTTTTGTTGGGCCTTTTGATTTGTAGTGATTTAATGCTGAAAATTTTTTTCCCATATTAAATGATATTAACACTTGGTTTTGCTGAAAATGCCCCACCCCCTCTTCTCAACTACCTTTATTTTTCTAACCCCATGGAAAATTAAACAGTGTTTTATTTTCATATTTCTACCTCTTATGTTGTGCTTACAAAGTCCTTCCTTATATCAACATATACATATTTTTTTCTTAGCTATATGTTTGGCGTGTTTTCTGTTCTCTTTTCTTTTTTTTTTAACTCAGTAAATCTTTAATCCCCAGTGCTTGTTTTTGAAGAACTACATCTTTGTAGTCCTGTGGACATAGGATACTGCTAGTATGAAAAATACATCTGGGTATATAGCACTTAAAATATATCTACTCTCTCATCCATCCTTTTTTACGTAGCTGTTAAGTGGGGATCATTTCTTCCACTCTGCAGACAAAAATTTCTTCACTGCCTGCTGGTAACACCCAGTCCAAGTTCTTGTGTGGTCAACTCTATTTTACTATGCTTTAACATTTCTTTATTGTAGTGCTGATTAAATTTCATCTTGGAGTTGGTGGTGGGCTTGGGGATTTGGCTGGCTCTTCCCATTCACTTTCATCTTCTATGTGTAAACAAACAAACGAAAACAGATTTTCTCTTATCATTTAAAATAAAATGCTTCTTTCTATCCCCCTCCCAAGCCTCTTAAATTATTTAGCTACTTTCTTTTTTTCATGAAAAGTTGGGAGAGTAGAAAACCATAATTTAATTGTTTTTCAAGACCCAAATTGTGAGCCAGATCAAAGCTGACTTTCACTTCCCTCTCTTTCCCGGGATAATTTCCACTGTCCTTACCTTGTGTCCTTGTGGGAGATAATGACGAGTATTCTAGCATTGTGTTGTCAGCATCTGTGCCAAAGATCTGAATTGTGGGGGATATAAAGGGCAAAGGACACAAGGACACACACGTAAACCCAGGTTTTCGTTGGTTTCATCTTATCTCACAATGATCTTCATAAAAAGAATATTATTTTTACACAAAAACAACACTCACCGCTACTAAGATAGCATTAGTTGTAGCATTTGAAACTAACAACATAACATAGAAACTGTTATGTAATTTAATGCTTCATGTTAAATTGAGTCGAAGTATTATTTTGCAGAAAAAAATAAATTCAAAGGATGAATGCCAATTATTTTAGTTTGTTTATACTGTGGATTATGTGCCCCCCAATTTTAATACGCTTGTGACGGGATGCTTGGGACATCATGAGAAAAATTAATTGCTTTCCTCTGTTTCTTCCGAAGTGAAATTCATCATTAGTGTTGGAATCTGTGAATTTATGCCTTGAGAATCTAGGCGCCCAAGTGTTAAGTACTTGAGTTAAAGTCTTTGGAGTGGAAATGTATTAAGTCATTATTGTAGGGCATGAGGAAACCTTAACTCTGAGGAATAAAAAATTAACTCAGGGGAATATATCTACTTGGAGGGAAAGATATATAAGTGTTGGGGGGGAGTCTAAAATGAGGCAGGAACTTCCCTAGAGAAAAAGTCTTTTTTGTGTGTGTGTCAATAATATGGTAAGATTTTAAAAATGGAGTGTTCTAAGTATTTAGGGGAGAGAATATTACAACTATAAAATGACATGTGCAATTGATAAAAAAAAAACTGACTAAAGAAACTTAGTATTTCTTTTTTTTTTAAGTTTATTTATTTTGAGAGACAGAGAGCAGGGATGGGACAAAGAGAGAGTAAGAGAGAGAATCCCAAGCAGGCTGTGTGCTGCAGAGCCTGAGAAAGGGCTTGATCCCACAAACCATGATATCATGACCTGAGCTGAAATCAAGATTCAGATGCTCAACTGACTGAGCCATCCAGGCACCCCCTATTGAATATGTCTTGAGTGCCTAGCAGAGGTTAGACATACTTATTTTGAAGTCTGGCACAAGGAGTAAGAAGTAAATCTAAATGAATACTACAAGGAGTTGTAACTGATTTAGGTAGAGAAAACTTCAAGTCATTTCTTTTTGTACTTTTTGTTCTTTTCTTTTGTGAAATAATCTCATCGTACTTTTAAAGCAATCAACTAAAAATGGTTAAAAACAAGGAGAAAATAGAATAGAACTAGTGAACATAGCTTTCTTCCCTTCAACTGCACAACGAAATACCATGCTGTGTCTCTACCTCCAAAAAATACTCTATTGCTGCCTGCAGAACTTTTGTTTGACAGTCTAGGTTTGAGTAAATTAGTGGCTTTCATGTTTCTCAGTAAATGTTTTGATATTTTCACTGAAGTAAGTTGGACCCCTTATTAAGTCAACAGACTGAGCTAAAAGCTTCAGAAAAATGCTTAAAATTTGATAATCAAAGGTCTTCTGATTAAACTGTTAAAAGGACCACATGCTTGATGACCTGTTAATATTCAAGGCCACCTTACTTTTCCATTAGATGTATTTGAACTTTTTTTTAATGTTTATTTATTTTTGAGAATGAGAGAGAGCATGAGCAGGGGAGGGTCAGGGAGAGAGAGGACAGAGGATCTGAAGCGGGCTCTGTGCTGACAGAAGACAGCCGGATGCGGGGTTCAAACTCATGAACCGCGAGATCATGACCTGAGCTGAAGTTGGAAGCTTAACCAGTGAGCCACCCAGGGGCCCCTATATTCGAACTTCTAACTAATATCTCACCTCAGTGAGGGTGGTAGAAGTTAAAAGATACCACATTAAGAGAATCAAACTGTGAAACTTGTGCTCAAGTAGCTTAGGTAGAAGAAGCTTAAAAACTAGAGCTGCTCTGCAGCTGGTACCTTCAGGAGAGATAGACATATCATGAGGATAAGTGTAGTGCTACATTTTTTACATCTAGTATACAAATGGAAACTTAATTATATGAAATCTTTGAGCCTGTTAGAGTGTCGTGTTTCATATCCACCAATCAGCCCTAAAACTATATCTACGTGATGCTGAGAAACAAATTCTTTTCCTAAATAATTGAAAATTACTACTTATCACATGGGCATCATAGAAGGAAAAAAAAAGCTCCTTACTGAACTAAATGCTTCAAGCAATTGTGTTGAGGGCATAGAGAAATCGCCAGTGCATCTTTATTCATAGACTTTGGAGATTCGATGTGAGCAGCTTGTGAGTCTAATCGCTCTTCCCTGTATCTACTATCAAAATGCAGGAAAATTACTCAGAGCCTTACAACCAAAGTAACTATAATGATAGATATAAGGGAATTGCAGATGAGTGTTTAAATGTTTTCTTAAAACACCTCACTAGTGAAATATTTTACTTGTGTTTTAGAAGCTGGTTTTAAGTGAATCCAAAATTACCCTTAGCATGTCTTCTTGAAACTACTCACTTAACTATTATGAAATTTTATTTTTTGTAGAAAGAGGCACATTTCTCGTCTTATAAAAATTATGCAGGAAATGGCAGAATAGTCAAGCCATCTGGTTCCTAATGAGCTGTAATAACTGAAAACTAAAGATTGATGTTAAATGTTGCACCTCACCTATTCCACAGGGGTGAGTACGAAACCTCAGAGTCTAGCTTCAGGCCCTACTTTCTGTGTTATAATGAGTCACTCTAAAGAGCAACACAGCTTGTTCTGTTGCAAAAGTCTTCTGTGTGCATATTTTAGCCTTTTTTACAAGGTGTGAATTGAAACTCAACTCGCGGAGAAGTTTTTAATAACTTCGACCAATTAGGTAATAAGAAAAGATATTCAGAGTGAGCATATTAAACTGTAATCCCTCTTGAAAAATAGGATCCTTGGACTATTCCCTGAGAAACTTGTGCCAACCTCTGAACGCTAGTTTTGCTGAATTTCCCCAGGGGTGTCTACGGGGCTAAGTAGTCAAAGCAGAATAAGAGACATTCTGATATCTCCCATGTTAAGCAACAAATGCTGTGCTTTGCTCCATTTGTGATACCCCACCAGAACAATCTGGGCTCTACTACTGCCTAAAAAACATATTTTATTTGAAGTCTTTCACCTGTTTTGGAAAGAGTCCATCTTTAAATTGAAACTGATAAAACAAATGTAAAAAACGATGAGATGAATGAATGTGAGTTACTGTGAGTTTAAAATAAAAAGTATCAAGTAAGTGAGAAAGAAGCATAGGTTAGGGGACAAATTATCCACTATGGAATTTCCTTGGGCACTGGTTCATAGAGTTTCTGACCAGTGTTGGTTTTTTTCCCCCCAAATTTTAAATGTTCCTTTACCTTTGGATTACATGTCCTTATTTCATGCTTATTCCAAATTTTATGAGGAATTTGAAACTGTCAACGAAATGATAAGGTGAATAAATTGTGTGTGTTCAATGTTTGCATTTTTATTTTCTTCTTCAGTTTATGGCTATAAACCAAAGTACAGTACATCAAGTACAGTGGGTTCCCCTTGTAATCATGGAGTAACTGAATGAACAATCACCCGAAAATAGTATCTCAAATTTAAAAAAAAAAGTCTTGTCAAATAGAAAATGAACAGTATAGCACTTATTTTCCTGTCTTTATTTCTCAATAATAGCCTGTTGTAATACTTAATTTTTCTTCCTTATGTAATGAAATAATTTCCAGTTACTTTTCTGGCTTGTCCTAAATAATGTACTCACTAAGGAAAACTGTGTTTATTTTTGTTAAGTTTATTTATTTATTTTGAGACAGAGTTAGAGAGTACAAGTGGGGGAGCAACAGAGAGAGGAAGAGAGAGAGAATCTCGAGCAGGCTCCATGCTGTCAGCGCAGAGAGCCTGATATGGGGGGCTTGAACTCATGAACCATGAGATCATGACCTGAGCTGCAATCAAGAGTCAGGCACTTAACTGACTGAGCCACCCAGGCACACCAGGCAAACTGTGTTTAATATCTTGATGAAACAAACTTAAATATATAAACTAGGACATTCCTCACCAAAATACCTTATTTTCGAAAAACCACTTAGACCTTAGCCAAGAATCAGACTTCTCTTTTCTTCACAAAGTCATATCTGACTCTAGTCACATACTTTGATTTATTTACTCGGACTGACTGACCAAGTACTGGGAAGACTTCCTGTCACAACAGAAAAGTCTAGAAGAGGCTGAGCAGTTGTGGTCAACAATTACTATAAAATCTCTCTCTCACAAGTGGTGTTGTCTGATCCTTCGTCTTCTGTGACTTTGTCCATTTCATGAAGATGAACTGGTTTCTGAGATTCAGTGCAGTCTTTTGAAAAGCTACCTTGCCTTGTCCTTGGATGGTTATTTCCTCCAAGTCTGTTATTCTACTCTGACCTTTTGACCACCTCATGTCCCCTGCTGTGATTTATTCTAGGCTTGCTGCTTCTCGTTTTCCCAAGTTTTCAGCCCCCTACTTTTGATGTGGGTCTTTCTTGAGGCCTGAATTCGATCTAAATCCTGAACTAGTCTCTGAAGCTACTAATAGTGGCAGAGTTCCTGGCTCTCTTTCCCATGACTGCCCAACCTGTCTTTCTCAAAATAATTCTTAACCTCCATTATGCTTAAATGAGGCTTAAAAAATAATTTAGAGATGCAACCCTAAAGATTCTGTGTTCAGTTCAAGATTCTGTCTCAGTTAGTTCCCAGATACCTGCATTTTGACAAGCTGCTTGGTTCTGTGATCTCACGACCACCTTTTGACATATATTTTCCTTCTTTTTGTTGATGCTCTATTTCTGTAAGTAAGGAAAATGGAAGAAGGGTTTCAGTTATTCAGTCCATCATGGTGACTGTTGATATTCTATTTGGCAATTCCAAATGGTCTTTTGAAATTGATTGCAGAGGTTTTGCTTCATCTGAAAGCCCCATGCTTAGAATTAGTTCCATTAGGGCATCATGCAACTTTCAGGCCTTATGTTCCTTCCTTGACTGTTTGAGAGGTGGGCATAGGCTTCGGATTGATTCTGGCTACTCTGGGCACCTGCCCATCTCTTTCTTCCCATTCTTTGGTAAATCAAAGTCAACCTCTCTCCCTATGTGTATTTTCTTCCTGCCTATTATCTCTTCTGTTACTCTCCTGCCCCCCTGTTTCTCTGTTCCTTCCCTCTTTATAAAAACTTTCAGGATTCTGGAAGACAATAGCCAGAAATGCATCTTACCAGCTAATAACTTCTGTTTCATGACTCACAACAAATATAGAGATTCTCTCTCTCCTTGCAATGATTTCTTTTTGAAGATCCAATTAAAAAAATGTTTGACTTTCTCTCTCAACACTACCAATAATAGTCTCTGATCATATTTATTATCTCTGATTAGTCTGACTTGGATTAATGCCCATTTATAAACCAGTCATCTTTTTTTTTCAATAACTCTACTGACAAATCCAGTGGTTAAGACTCAAGTCATAAAGTCAGTTTTGGAAGAGTTTTTGCTTCTCTGCATATAAATTTAAGGGACTAAACTGTGGAATCATTTGCTTGAGGTATTCACAGTTCAGACTGTGAAGTCTAACTTGGGTAAGTTTCTTAACCTCCTTCTGCCTCAGTTCCTCAGGTGAAAAATAGGATGATAGTAATACCTCATATGGTACCTGCAGACCATAAGCATCCTATGTGTGCAGTACTGGTGAGAGACTTAAACTCAGTGGCACATGGATTTATGTTTAAAATCATTATTTCCCTTTTAAGGAAATTTAATTTTAAGGAATTTTTTTAAATGTAAGTTTTGGACTAAATGCATTAACTGTTTATGCATTTGTCTTCAGACTGCTGTGTGACTTTCTTTTTCCTGACTCCTTCTGGAAAGAAGTAACATATGTATATGTATATGTATATGTATATGTATATGTATATGTATATGTGTTTATTTTATATATTTGTATATATTTGTGAATACTTATTAAGACATTCAAACATACCTTGATCAAAGAGACTAATATCCTTGTATGAATATTCTGTTATATCATCAGTGTATGCCTTTATTTGATTCTTGCTTTTTTACCAAGTAAATCCAATATGTAGTCAAAGGAATTTTTCCTCCCACATTCTAATTAGAGCATATATACTAGTATATTCTCTGTAATGAGCTGCTGTTCCAGAATTAATATTTAGTGAATATTCTTTTGTATTCCCCTAGTGAAATAGATGTCCTACCGATTTCTTTAATGAATAAAAATAAGCATTTTGGGGGTTTTCCCCAATTTGATAAAATATTTGAAGAAATACAGGATTTTCCCTACTTTATTTGCGACTTGGGGAGGGGGGGGAGGCTCCCTATGTATATGCTGTTGGATCTTATAGGTAGAAATTGCCATTCTCTAGGCTTGGGTACAAATATGGGATGAGAACCAAGAAAAGAGTTATCATTGAACCAGGTATAAGATGGCCAATTTCCTCCATCAGTTTTTTTTTTTTTTTAGTTCCATAATTTCTCAGGCTGTGACATATTGATACTCATGGTAGCCACTACTTTTGTCCCTATTTAATTAAATGGCAACCATGACAGATTTTTTAAAAATCATTAATCTTCTTGTAAAAGAGGAAAAAAGTCCTTATCAACTTTGGTATTTAAATGACATCAAGCTCATATTATGGTAAAGAGAACTACTCTCTGAAGAAACATAAACTTGTGTTCTACGGAGTGGGGGCAGGGGTCCCCTATGATAGGCAAGAAGACTAAAACATAGTGGAGGGGGCGCCTCCGACTTCGGCTCAGGTCACGATCTCATGGTCTGTGAGTTCGAGCCCCACGTCGGGCTCTGGGCTGATGGCTCAGAGCCTGGAGCCTGCTTCTGATTCCGTGTCTCCCTCTCTCTCTGCCCCTCCCCCGTTCATGCTTTGTCTCTCTCTGTCTGTCTCAAAAATAAATAAACGTTAAAAAAAATTTAAAACATAGTGGAGGACAAATACAAAGCATGACCAACCAAGTAACAGGACTTACTTGTGACTCTTAATGCTATAAAAATATTAGGTTATATAAAGGACACTTGCAAAGCATGAGAAAAATAAATGAAGAGAATTACCAAGAGATTGAGCTTACAGATGCTAAGAAAAGTGTAAAGATGTGATTAGAATGATATGCTCTATTTAGAGAAAACTTCCTGCTATAGAGGAATATTACTTTCATGTTAAAAAAATCACATTCAGGGGCACCTGGGTGGCTCAGTCAGTTGAGTGTCTGCCTTCAGCTCAGGTCATGATCTCCCGGTTCGTGAGTTCAAGCCCCACATCGGGCTCTCCACTGTCAGTGCAGAGTCCACTTCGGATCCTCTGTCCTCTTCCCTCTCTGCTCCTTCCCATCTGGCTCTCTCTCTCTCTCAAGAATAAATAAAACTTAAAAAAAAATCACATTCATAATTCATTTGAATCTTCTCTTTGACCAGCTTGTAGATTGATAAGAGCATAAAATATGAAACCATTGCCGGACTTCAACTGCTGCTTCTGGCACATTCAACCTATAGCATCTAGGATGTGTTGCTTACCTAAATTAGCTGTGATGTAGTTATTTTTCAAACGGAACCAATCATAGTACCCCCTTGACAGGACAAATGACTCAATTTATATAAAATTCCAGGAAGAGGACCTAGAGTATTACATCATAGCAACTCAACAAATGTAACTTCTCAGTAGGAGTGTTAGCAGTACTACTAGTTGTAATAGAAGCAATGGTCATAGTAGCAGTAGCAGTAACAAAGATGGTCTTAGTAGTCATCGTAGCGGTACTATTAGTAGCTGCAGGATCAGTCGTACGGTGGTACAGATTATCCCAATAACCAAAGCCCCTCGTTTTGTTATTGTCAAAAGCTGAGAGTTCAACGAGCCGTATCTTTTTTATTGCGCACATCGTAACTAGTATTATCTGGTGATTAGGAATAAAATAAGGCACTCAGCACGATGTGTATATATAGCATTAGCATATTGTACATTAGCATTAGCATATTGAAGCGTTGGGCTTTGTTTTTGTTTTTTAAGACTAGCTTTCGTAGTTTTATATTTACTACCCTCGAGTTTAATTGTTTGGTTCAAATTAACTCATGTTGTAGTCAAGTAAATTTTGTCCTTAAACGGATTTTCTGCATTCTATAAGCTTATTGCTTTTGGTTAAGCCTTAAGCAAATAAATTATATTGCAATCTGTGGTAGAAAGCAATGGATCTGAAGTCTGAAGAGAGGCTAACAGGTTATTCGTTGAATCCCTATCCAGCACTTGAATTCTTTTTACAATGGCACTAATTTTGTTCAGGTAGAACGTCTATTGGTGGAGATAACATTATCTATCCCATTTTTGAAGTTTATTTTGTTAGAAAATACTTTCCTCTGTTGAACTTTCCCTGTAGAGCCACTTAAAACAAGTGCAACATGCAGCCATAGGAGTGACTTTACATTATCGGGAATCTTCTCTCGTGTCTGTCACATCCTTCCGTAGTCTCTGTCACACAGGCTCGTTTCTTGAGAGCCTCATCACGATCTTACGATATTGCTTCATCTTATCGCTTGTCTTTCTTTTTGGAAGTGGTCCAGTTTGTCAGCGTTTATATTACATTTTAAACTATCAACTCATGTTCTAGACTATATTATTTTCTGTTAATGAAACCCAAGACCCCATTAGTGTCATTTTCTTTTGTTTGTTTAATGTTATGGTCGCATCTGTGTTACACTGTTGACTAAAATTAGAGGCAGCAGTATCTTCTGAGTCTTCTCCTCTTGCACCCATTTAACGTGCATTCTTATTCTCTTTTACACTCGGGCTTCATATTTAGGCTTATTTTCAGATTTCACATGACAAGTAGCCATTTGACTCTCCTCTCGCACCTGTCCACTTTGACCTGCTGAGTAAGTCAGGGTACGTTTCAACTGATACCTTTCTCTACTCACATTGTCACTGTGAAATCATAGTAGAGTTATTATAGCAAGATTTTAAATTATGAAGTGTATTATCAAGTGAGACATATTTTCCTGTTGACTTAACATTTACATATTTTCTTAAAACAATATCGAACAGGTAAAAAAAAAAGATGTTACATTTTTCTTCTTAAGCCAAGAAGACCAGATTAAAAGAGTATAATGCCATTTAAAATATACAGAGAGAGCCCAAAATTTGTAGTTTTATAGCCAGCATGAATCCTGTACAAGTTCACTGTGGCATATTTTAATAGTATCATTAGCATTCTCATCAAGAACACAATATATACCATGGTTTATAAATAAACAGATGTTCTCCAAAAATAATGTGACATCTTGGTGAGGGAAAGTCCTCCATTTATTATATTTTAATTAAATTTTGTGCATATCTATTATAAGCAACACTGATTGCATCATGATCTCAATTATTTTAAAACACTAGAAATCACTATAACATATATAGTGCCAAATTTAAGTGGCTGTTCAATGTACTGAAATACTATTATTCAGGACATGTTGCATAGTAAAATTTCAGACATTTATTTAAGTAAGATAATTTGCAGTTATGGACTCATAATTTGATTTATGATAAATGAAATTTTAGAGTATTGTAGAAATTTGGAAAATTTGCCTTTGATATTACTTAACAGAAGTAAAAGTTTGAATTCACCACTTACATTTACACAAGATTTGTTTAGTATAAAGAGAATCAAGTGGTAAAATAAAAAGATAAGATGGATATTTGTGTCCTTGTAAGTAACAGAGAAAAGGCCAAAATAATGATAAAAGGCATATCTATGTTATTTAGGAAAAACAAGAAAATCAAAAATGGGCTATGATCTATGAAAATTACTATACACATAATTCTACTCATGAATTTCTAGGGATGAATAAGACCATTGATGTGAGCTTTTGGTGTAATCAATGTAATTTTTTGAAATGAAAACTTAAAAAGTTTATTCTGGGGTTAAATAATGAGGCTCAATATATTTATGTATTATTATATACAATATATTAATATATAGATTTTGTATACATTAATTTGGATATGCCATGTATAAATATATATAATTTGGATATGATGTGTACAACTGTGTGTGTGTGTGTATACGCAATATTTTGTGTTGAACAAAGCATGATACACCAGTTATCAGTCTGAGAAGTGTAAGGTACTTGAGTCAGTTACCACTCCCAGAAAAGGCCTCTAAACACTTCTCGTTGCATCTTGTCATTGGAGTCCCCAAGGAAAACATAGCAGAATCAAATACTGGATGGAATGCTTTACTTACATAGAGAAGAGAGAGAACAAGATCATGTTTAATAGTGTGCTGCCGTCTACCATGGCCCGCAGGTCTCTTCCAGCAAATGTTCCAGGGCAGTATGCAAAACCCTTTTTGCTGCAGTGCTGGGAGCCAGTGCACTCACACTGAGGACAGATGTATTAGTGGGGCTGACCAGGTTATGGTGCACATGTGTCAAGCAGAGACAGAACATTCATTGAGCCTGGAACAAGTAAAGGTCTTCCTACACAAGGTGGTAAGCCCAGCACAGGCTGGGTGGGCTCATGATTAGTGAGAAAGTGTTGCAAACCTACTCAAGACCCGTTGTTACATGGCCAAGTAGGAGCCAAGAGACTGCATGCACAAGACGCCTTTCCCAATATTTTGTACATAAATAAAAAAATGTTGAGACTCCAAGGTTGAAGTAACTAGATTATAGATGGGCGTTTATGTGTGTCTAAGTAACTGGGATAAGGCAAATGGGGTACAATCGGACTGACAATAAAAAAAACCACTAATGAGCTTATCAACCATGGAAGATTAAAAAAACCAATCACCAGTAACTTAGGACCCTCCCTGCTCTATTCTTGGATAGCATCTTTCTCGCTCACTTCTTCCATCACTATCATCCCTTTGTTTTAATCTTTCTCCTACCTTTCCTCACTATTTTAATGTATGTGAATCGCTTACTTTGTCAGTTGTTAAACTTAACATGAATGGACTCATAGTATATGTATTCTTCAATGATTCCTTCCTTCCAACGTTATTTTGCTATTTATGTTGACACATACAGCATAATAAATTGCTGTCATTGCTGAGTTGTAGTCAACTGAAAATACATTTTATGTTTTCATCTTACCATTCATGGGCATTTTATTTGCTATTATTTTAAAATAATAAAATGCAAACAGCTTTTTGATTTGTAATATATTTATCTCCTGGTACTCATGTTCAAAGGTTTCTCTGGGATGTAAATCTAGGAGTGAAATAGCTTGATTGTACGACATACGAATATTCAGATTTCTTAGGTAATGCAAAATCTTTCCAAAGCTGTTTTTTAAGTTTACATTTTGCTAGCAGTGGATGAGAATGTCAGTTTCTCATTATGCTTGCAAACATTCGATATTGACTAGCTTTTACATTTTTGCCAATCTGGTAATTGTGAAATGGTATCCCATTATAGTTTTAATGTGCATTTTCTTAACTGCTCTTTACATATTTATGGGCCATTTGGATGTCTTTTTAAATTAAATATCTATTCATGACTTTTTCCCATTTAGAAAAAATTCTTTTGTTTGTCATCTTATTTCATATTGGTAGCAGTTTTTATATAGCTTGTATTAATCATATGCCTGCAATATCTTCTCTTGTGATTTTACATTTTATTCTTTTTCTGATATCTTTTCATGAGAAGTTATTAATATATTTCAAATTAGCAATTTATTTCTACACAGTTTGTAATTGTGTGATCGTTAAAAAAAAACAAAAAAATTTCACCACATGGTGATAAAGATATTGTATATAGTCTCCTTAAGTTTTATCCTTTAGCTTTACATTTAAATTCTTAATCCAGTTGGAATAGACTTTTGTTATTAGTGTTCAATTTCACTTTCTTCATGCAGATTTGGGGCTCAAATTAATTTTTTCATATAGACAGCCAATTATCTTGCCTTCATTTATTGGAAAGTCCATCTTTTCCTTCACTAACTTGAAATGCCCACTATTACATATCATTCCATGTATGCCTAATTTTTCTTGACATCTTTATTACATTACATATGTAACTTTTTCTATTTCAGTAACAAAACCATTATCTACGATGCAATGTTTCTATATTTAGAAGGTTAAATTCCTCACCTTGTTCGATTCTTGGCCCTTTGTCCATGTAAATTTTAGAACAAGTTTGTCAAGTTCAATGGAAGACATTGATGGGATTTTTTCAGTGATACACTATTGAATCTTCAATCAATTTGTCAAGATTTCATATCATTGTAGTATTTATTATTTTAACAGAAAATTGTGTTGTATATTTCTCTATTTACTTAAGGTGTCCTTAAATATATTTCTACAAAGCATTTTTATTTTTCCATAAAGGTCATGTATACCTTTTTTTAAATTGCATCTAGGTACCTGTTGATTTTCATTATTGTTGTAATCGGTGCTACTAATGTCTTTGTTGATGTCACAGATATTTTTTAAAAGGTAGCTTTTTAAAAATTCAGCAGTGTTGCTGAAATTATTATTCTTTCTAAATATTTATTTATTATATTATTATTCAGAGATTCCTTTGGCTTTCAGTTTTTTATCAGTTATATTTTTCATCAGTTTTTGTCAGTTTATGTATGCCCAATACCTAAACTATTCTTTAAATGCACATACTCACGCTCCACAAAAATATCAATATTATGCTCTTGATTTTCTTATACTAGTGTTCCTCAAATGTATCTAATCCAATGTTCCTATTATTTGAAGAAATGTATTCCTTTCATTATATTTAAAGGACATTCATAGTTAATGTAACCTAATTGCGTACATTTTAAAAAAATCTAATTCAGGGCCATAATTATAATATGAAAAAGAAATTAAGGGGAATTGTATATAACTACATATGCAGTTTCTTTTTTTTTTTTTTTTTTTAAATTTTTTTTTTTCAACGTTTATTTATTTTTGGGACAGAGAGAGACAGAGCATGAACGGGGGAGGGGCAGAGAGAGAGGGAGACACAGAATCGGAAACAGGCTCCAGGCTCTGAGCCATCAGCCCAGAGCCTGACGCGGGGCTCGAACTCACGGACCGCGAGATCGTGACCTGGCTGAAGTCGGTCGCTTAACCGACTGCGCCACCCAGGCGCCCCTACAGTTTCTTTAATATATAAATTCTCAAGCAAAATATGAGAAGACCTAATTACGTAATAAGATGTTTGTCCCTAAACTTGTGAATCCAATGTCATTCATGTGACAGCTTAAAACACTGACAAATAATGGTGTTTTGTATTGATGATGTAAATACAAAAACTTTTTGGTCCTTGGCAGTCTGATTGTCTGGAATGGTTAATAGTTCAGGATAAAGTTAAAACATGAGAAATTCTAAATTTCTGCTCATTATGTATGATTGCAATTTAGTTATGTTTAAGCAATGCAAACTTCTTTGTATTGGTAAGTGAAATGAAGTTAACATTGTAGATAATGCTATTAAAGACTGGCTATTTTACTGTCAGTGGTTGGTGAGACATTCTTAAGCCATGCTTGGAACACGTCACAGGACATCTATCCTCCTTGCTTTCCTTCTATTAAATTCTAAAAGTGTCTCTATATTATTTAGTCATGAAAAAGTGCTCCCCCAAATTTGCAAGCAGCACCTCTCTGTAGAAGATACTACTGTCCGTCTTGAGGAACCACAACTCCTTGCAGCTTGGCTGGTGATGCACTTTGGGGAAAAGGAATTTGGGTGCAGCAAAAATAGGACCCATCATCATTCTGTTAAGTCTAAAAATCAGTAGGTGAAATTGACCTCTTGGCAATTGTATATTAAAGGAACCGTGATTAATTACGTTATTCTCTATGTCTATGAAATAAATAGAAAACAGATATTTAGGAAAAACCAGAGAAATTTCCACCAGAAATCCTCATTAAAAGATACTCTGAAATATTTGGGATTGTGTTTTTTATGTTATCTCCACAGTAAGTGCAGTTATAATTAATATATGAATATCCTTGTATCTCTACTCAATAATGGTTGATAGTATTTTACCAAAATGCAAGTCAGGGAAAGAATATCTATGAGAACATTGAGAAATGGTACATGAGTAACTCTTAATGGTTTGAGTTGATCCAAGGGTGTCACCTAGAACATAAAAATAAAGACCGACTGCACATACACAGGCAATTATTTATAAATGTTTATTTATTTATATTTTTCATCTGGGCAAAATGAAAAATAAGAACTAGGTAGCTGAGAGGTCATATTCTTCTATAAGGATTGCCATCATTCTATGCTGTTGTTGATTAGAAGTATGATAATGAATAATGGAAAATGGGTTCAGTTACGTTTTTTTTTCCCTCTTGGAGAAATATGTCTTTTTATTTTTGTGAAAGTCAACCTCTGAAGGCATTATGTGATCAGAATAACTTACTTCACAAAATCAAATTCTGATATGCCTACAGCAGATAAATTTATAGAACTATCGCTATGTTAAATACAAAATCATTTTATGTTGTGGTTATAAGTTCAGTCAATTTTGAAGTAATCTCTGGAGCACAGATTCATGCCTTTGGAGTGCCCTACCTATTACTACTTCTAAATCATTTTAGTTTTCTTTTAACCTTCCTTTACACTAGCAATCTGCAGACTCTGTGATATGGGATTCATTTTTTTTTTCTTTTGACATACTATACATGTAGGTGCACCAGAGTCATATCATTATATCTTGGATGACCAATTGCTTTTTTCTGAGAATAGTAATTCAAGATGTGGCTATTTGAAGGACTAAGGAGAGTAATGATGAATTTTTCAGATGCTCATATCCTATTTTCTTGCTGTGAAATGTTTAAACCAGATCTACTCAAGCTCCATAGCCTATCCCATAGAATAAAATCACGAAAAGATGCTGTAAAAATTACACTAAGCTATTTACTCTAAAACTGATTGGCCATGATCATGAGAGATGCTAATACACCTACCTAAGAGGAGCACTCACATAATTGAAATCATACAGTTATAAATTAAACACACACACACACACACACACACACACACACACACATACACACACATAAAAAAATATTAGTGAAAAAGAACAAAATGTGGCCTAGTGTTCAGTGCCTAAGAAATTATAGCTCACTGATTAATTACAGTTCCTTTTGCAGTTAAAAGTTGTTAAGTCTTATTGAATGCCATGTTATGTCATATATTTTGTTAACAATTGCCTTTAAAAAATGTTTGAGGTTGTCTGTTACTAATAAATATAATCTACTCTGACAAGTTTTACACTCTTGAAATTCAATCTCAACATCTCTTATTGAGTGTCTAGACTCTAGAGAGACTCTAACAACCATAATTAAAGAGACTTCCATGTAGCATGTATGTGTTATGGTTGACAAAAATATATATAAGCATGACTTTAGGTAATAAATGCAATGTGAGTTGTTCTCAGCATAAAACTCTAATTTTATATGAATCATCCCTACTTAATATTTTAAAGTATAAACTGGATCAATCATCTGCTGAAAACAGTTGCCAGAATGACTGAAAATAGAATAGAGATCCAATTTCCTGTGATGGCATTTGAAGTTCTCCACATCAAACCACTATTTCCGTCAACCATTTTCCTCACCATTCTCAAGGCCCTTTATTCCTCTTCTGTACCTCAATCACAGAGGATCAATTCTTGATCCCCAGACAATGTCTGCATTCTCTCACCTCCATATCTTTGCTCAATTCAACCAAAACAAATGAATTCCTATTTTGTATTAGGTTCTAAATGAAGAAAATTCAGGCCAGCCAGTAATTAGGGTCTAGGGGAGAAACAAGGAGAAAATGCAATTGGCATTAGAGCTAAAAAGTGTGCTTAGAGTAACATATAAGCAGAACTTATTTGATAAGGACTGTTCTAGTCCTTATCTCCTCTCATGGGAGAGAAGCTACAAAAGCTAATGGATGAGCAATTTTAATCTTACTTTAGTTACAGCTTCCTAGCATTTGTAGTTTCAGTCAAGCTAGTTCTGAGAGTTGTGTAAAAATCAGGAACATAAGTAATAAGCAAAAGGTCGTTGCAGACAGAAGATGAAGCCAATGCCATGCTATGGTATCTTTGGGACACTACCAGTAGTTTGGTATGTCTGGGGTAAGTGGGAAGCGGGGGAGGAAGAGCTAATAATGGGAGATGGGGCTGGAGAGGGAAACTGAGTCCAGTTGATGCTAAACGTTATTGTGACCTACTAAAGGGTTGTTATTGTATTTTCAGCCAGTGGGTAGTGTGACTTGCTGCTCTTTGTCTGCTTGAAAGGTCACTCTCACAGCAGTGTGAATGATGGCTTGGGTGGGGTTCAGAGTTAAGACCCTGGTGTTGTAGATATAGAGTATTGGACAAATTTCCCCATTCACCCTTCCATGCCTGAAATACTGTGTCTTTTAGCTCCATATGTTGGCGTCCTATCTATCTTTCAAAGTCTGGCTCAAACGTTACCTCTCCATGAAGCGTCTTCCTAGATCCTTCCTCCATCAAAATGTTGTCTCATTCTTCGAGTTACTCCCACAACTTTCTCTCCTTCCTTCCCTCCTTTTCTCTCTAATCTTCATTTTAGCTTTTGAATTATAATTTACATAGTGCTGTCTTTCCAACTAGGAATGAACATAAAAAGGGAGTAGCCACTCAATAAATATTTATAGAACTGACACTTTTCATTAAGTTTTAAAAGTCACAGATTTACATTCAAATTTGCATGGTTCAAAAGAGAGGAGAGATTTGGGAAACTATATATGTTAAATTAATTGTAGATGTTATTTATATTTTAGCTATTAAGTTTGTTTCTGTTATTACTTCACTAGCTCTCTAGTATATACCAGTTGGGGAAAGAATTTCCTCATCTGTCAAATATTGGTTGATTTTTAGAAAGCAAAGACATAAAGCAAGTGTCCTCTCAATTTACTTATTATATTATAAAGAATGTAGGAATGCCTAAAAATAGGTTTAGTTAATAATGCTTTCTAGTATGTTCATTTCTTTCAGTTACTGAAATTGTTTTTTTTTTCTTGACATGAGGAGGAAATGTGAATTTTATACTGAAGATAGATTGTCCACAAAAGACTGCCTTACCTCTGAGGCACTTTCCCCTAACTGCAGGATCCTACAGACTTAAGTTAATTATTGATTGTCATATTCTACAGGACCGGATCTGCCTGTCTTTACTTTGTAAAACAGAAGCATACTTTTATATATGTATTTTAGAGATGTTTTTCTCAGTGGTATTAAGTTCCATACTTAGAAGTAATTAATATTTATGAAGCCTAACCTGAACAACATAATTTGTTTCCAAATATTTAAAAAACATAAATACATTTTGTTCTTAACTTTTCTAAACAATATATAAACATTAAGAACCTGACAGTGAAAATGTAGAATATTGGACAGATTTTCTCATTTACTGTAACACATCTGGAATACCCTGTCTTTCAGTTCTGTCTACTGGAAGCCTGGCTGTTCTAGTGACCCTCCACATTTCTAAGCTCCCTGAGACAGCAGTGACTTAAGCAGGCAAACGAATCAATGCTTAAAGTGAATGATTTCATAGCCGTTTAGAATATTAGCAGAGAGCTGGTACACATCGTTGGAATTTGCCAGATCTATGAACTAGTTTGGGCTGCTGATTGTTTACTCAGATAGCACACACAGCAGCCAACTCTTGTGGAAAGAAAGAAGAAATAACGTTGATCTGATTGGTTTAAAATGCTTTTTTTTTTGGCCAAATATTTTATTTTGAAAATGAAAATGAAGGATTCTGATCAACATGGTATATGTGAACACATGTGGATGATTTTGGAGAAATAAACAATTTGCTACCATTCCTCTCTATAAAATGGGAAATAAACTATTGAGTTTTATTCCCTGGTTTCTATGTGTGTACTTAAAAATTCACACCAAGCATTTTGACATCTATACCTATAATTACCAGTGACTATATGTCAGAATGTTTCATTCTATATAATTAAGAATACATTAAGGTATAATATACTAATTTTTATTTTCTTGGGACACTTTATTTTCTAATCCATATTTGATTTAAGAGACATGATACCTTAATATTGTACATTTCGATTTTTAAAAGTGTATTGAGAGATAAAAAAAGACATTCTATTGTGATGATTTTTTAAAATAATATATACCATGATGTTAGTGTTAATATAGATTGGAGTAGACATTTTGGTTGGCAATATCAAAAATCTTAAAAGATAAAGACTCTTGTTAACTGTATGTCTTTGACTCATGAATGATTCTTCCAAGAATAAAAAGGAAATAATAAAAATGCAGACATTTAAATTATAATACATTGACATGATGGAATTTTAAAAATTATGCTTCAAAGACAAATGTAAATAATTTATACAACATTAAGTGAAATAAACAGTGAGGGGAAGATGATAGATAAATAGATAGATATATAGGTAGGTATCCCAATTTATGTCTCTGCATTATATTAGCATTTATTTTATTTCAAAGACTAGAAATGTGCTGGATGTACTTTCTTTTTGTCTTTGGCTTATTTCATTCAACAATATGTATATGAGAGTTGCCTGTGATTTTGTGTATAGTATCCCATTGTATGAATGTATCACAATTTACACATTTTACTATAGATAACCATTTGTATAGTTTTCAGGATTTGGCTCAGACCAATATAGTTTCTATTAACATTCTTGCAAACGTTCTTTGGTTAACATATGTATAAATTTTTAAAGAGAGTATATTTGCTGGCTCATAGGTTATGTCTGTGTTTAGCTTTGGTTTGCTACTTTTTGTTAGCAAAAGGGAAAAGAAAGGAGAGAAGAGAAGGGAACATCAGGGGAGAAGAGGGGGAGAGGAAGGAAAGAAGGAAGGAAGAACAGACAAGAATTTGCTACCTATACAGACAAGCTTGCTATTCACATTAACTTGGGCAGTATTAAAGGCCATTGATCCTTGGCTTATCATGTATATCCATTTCTTTAATTTAGTTCTGCTATGCTAGTAAAGTTGAATAAAGCTGATGGCCTTTATTCTGTATTATTTATAAAGCAGATCTGTCTCTTTGATTCTCTATACTCTGACTTCACCTTGACTTCTGTTAAACGCCACTAATATGAGAGGTACCGTCTGTGCCTGTATTATGATTTAAATATTAATGATAACATGTAGATTAACCATTATAATGCATGTTTTAAATGCAAAAATATTATTATTATTATTATTATTATTATTATTATTATTATTATATTACATTAAGGCTCAATTTAGAATCCAGAATGAGAAAACTCAGAGATCTACCTATCAGGAAATCAAGATATAGGACAAAAGAGGTGAAACCATACACATGATTTGAAAGGGAAAAATAAATAAACACCCTAACAGTCACATTAGGGGCATAGGATAATGTTTTAATTTTTAAAGCAAATTTTTAGAACCCAAAAATGCTATAAGCATCTTTTTATAGCATACTTTTCACAATGCTTCTTTTGATACCAAAGAGCTCAGCCTCAAGTTTTTGGAATGATCAAAATTAAGAACATGATCTTCATTTTTGTTGGCCCAGATATCTGCTTTAACACTTCAAACACTCTTTTAAAATATCTCACACTGTATCAAAAATAACTTTCCTTAGCCACAAAGAAATCTGAGAGCTCTGTCAGTCAGCAAGCCCATATGTAAGTGAGAAAGAAATGTGGTGCTTAGTTTACATGACAACCTACAGATCAAAGCAAAATAAATAAATAACATTGAGTTGACTAAGCCTTCTATTTCTCTGGGAATAAACATGGAATATAAATACTTTGAAATGGAACACTGAAGACACTGTTGCTATCACTGTTGGAAAAAGATTGAAAATAAAAGTCCCTGGTAAAGAGGAATTGTAATTTTCAATAGAGAATTTTAATGTTCATTAAATTCATCAAACAATACAAATCAAATGTGGTACAGATTGGTAGACTAAAAATGATTTGTTTGGTTTCATTTAATATTTTTAAATGTTATTTTATTCATTAACATATTATTTAGTTCAAATGAAACCATGATTTATAGAATTAAATCCAAGTAGCCCTCCCCCCCACCCCCACCTGCTCCCCCTCCCCACCACTGAGGAGGTATTATCGTTTCCTTACAAGGGTCTAGGATATTTTCCTGGAATAAAAAGGTGTTAACTTTTGCATAGGGTTTTATCTCCATGGTGGTCTTAATTCTTCATGAATGATTCTGATTCTTATGGTGGTAGTTTCTTCCTTTCATTAGGCTTCTTCCCTTCTTTAGGATGAATCAGCTTTTTAAAAGTAGGAATCTATCTAAAGGAGGAATCTCCTCCCCTTAGAGAAATAAGCTCAAAAGAGTTTGTAAAAAGTTATTTTAGGGAGAGCCCAATTTTCTTACATTTACTCCTGGCCTACTTCGGAGCTATCAAAGGAAGGGCGGCCCTCAGCCACATTTCACAGGAAGTTAGTTCAAATTAAGAGGATACATACAATGTCAGAAAGCTGGAATTTTATAAGGAATATCTCCAGGTGCTCTCAACCAAATTTTTTCTTAATTTGATCAGTATTTTACAGAACTCAAATTTAGGTTGATCCTTTTAGAAACCCAGTAGTGCTAGTGACTATTCCTGTGCAGAATATGGTCATTCCTACATGGATTCAAACTTAAGTCCTAAGACTCTTGTTACCTATGTAAAAGAGAAGAATAAACTTGAAGAAGAGGGTGCCGGCCTCTGGTAGGCAGAAAATTAATAGGAGGCAGTCTGGATTTGTAGTGGGGAAAAAAACTATATGTAGAAATAAGTATAATTCAAAACATTTAAAAATAACCCCAAATTTTATTTTAATTACTTAACCTAAACTTCACTTTGGGATATATTAACTCTTAGGAAACAACTTTGATGTAATATCAAGGATAGAGCTTTCCAGAATTTCAAAGCCAATAATAATATATAGCTTATATAAATTATGTATGTGTTGGTAATATTTAATCAACCAGGATGTCATTAATGACCCCTGGGCAAAGAGAAGTATTTTAGCATTGATTAAGGAAAACACACACATACACACACACAAAGAACAAAAAAACAGTATGGTTCTGTAAGCAGTATGACAATAATCAGAACTTTGTTGGGGGGGGGTCATATAATTTGGAGGCAGACCTTAAGACAAGTTCACTCTGTCTCTTACATGGGCGGTGATTATAGTTGGTGAAGATCTATAGGAAGCATCAGATAAGATAGTTCTTTGCAATAGAATGAAGTAGTTCAAAATAGTTAGGGTTTTTTCAATGTTGTCTATGTCATTTCTGAATATATGTTTAAGTGCATCAAGATTAGGATTGTACACAAACGATGTGTGAAATATTACCTCTTCACAGTAGAAACCTATTAATTTAACAAGATAGTGTAATCTCCACGTAGGTGTGAAATTCCTCTGAGTGATTCAGTGTCTTCAAGTTCATTCCCTATACTTTGGACCAAAATATATCAACCCATCTTACGTAGAACACATAAAAATATTTATATGGCAATTGGAGAGAATTTGGAGTATATTTATACAAATTGATGAAAAACACAATGTTATGTTTTCTTGATTCTATTAAGATAAAACACAAAACGTTAGAATAATTTTAATATTGAAATTGTATAAACTGTACAAATAAAATATTTTCATTTTAAATCAGCTTGCTTTTGTAAATATAATATTTCATATGCAATATATCTTTGAAACAGTTATGATAAATTATAGATACAGAGTTTTTGATAATGGTCTTTCAAAGTCATCATACTCACTGTGGACAAACTGACAAATGAGTAAATGGTAACAAATGTCAGGAAAGTATCTATCACTTCTTTTTCATTTAGTAAAAACTTTCTTACTTTTAATAAGAATCCAGAGTATTTGATGTCCTTAAATAGGAATTGATGTGTGATTACTTTCTAAGCCTAAGAACTCTTTCATGTTCTTCTTGCCAAATGCAAGATTGAAATTAAACTTTGAAATCGAAATTGAAATTTCTGGTGATAATGCTAAAGGTCTTTTAATTCAATCCAGTTTTTTCATATCAAATATTGCCAAATAAAGAAGCTACTACTCTTACTAATTTCTTCAGATTCAATAAGTTTATTTAGTACTTATACTTGATAGACTATTTTTATCCTCATTTTTCCCAAAATGAATTTTTACTTTGAGCCCATAAACTTTGTTTGTACATATTGACATATTTTCATACGGGTATTACACGTTTTTAATTAATTTTATTGTGCTGCTGAAAAATAGCAAAATACTTGTAAAACCAAAAACTGTCCTTCAAAAATTGTTTTTAAGTTCTTGGCAAAGTTCTTCCTTTGACAACGAATGCACGTTAGTGTGAATCACCAGAGAGTTCTCTGGTTCTATTTCTTCATATCAAATTCAAAACATAAATGAGTGGAGTGGCCTGGCTTGCATTAGATTAATTATTGTGATGTTATATTTAATGAGTATTTCAGATGGACAAAATTTTCATATGCAATATTTTCTGTGAGAAAAAAAATCTGTTTAATATGAATATCAGATTTCCTTTCTATCCATATTTATTACATTTCCATAATATTTCGTATATTTTAAGATGTTCATTTACCACTTTGGCTATTTTGTCACTGATATTATTATTTTGCTTCTCATTTTAATAACTCATGTTACTGGGGCGCCTGGGTGGCTCAGTTGGTTAAGCCTCTGACTTCGGCTTAGGTCATGATTTCACAGTTTGTGAGTTCGAACTCTGCGTCGGACTCTGTGCTGACAGCTCAGAGTCTGGAACCTGCTTTGGATTCTTTGTCTCCTTCTTTCTCTGCCCCTCCCCCACTTGTGCTCTGTCTCTCTCTGTCTCTCAAAAATAAATAAATGTGAAAAAAAATAAAAGACGGTCGCCTGGGTGGCTCAGTCAGTTAAGCGTCCGACTTCGGCTCAGGTCATGATCTCACAGTCTGTGAGTTCAAGCCCCGCGTCAGGCTCTGTGCTGATAGCTCAGAGCCTGGAGCCTGCTTCGGATTTTGTGTCTTCCTCTCGCTCTGACCCTCCCCTATTCATGCTCTGTATCTCTCTGTCTCAAAAATAAACGTTAAATTTTTTTTTTAAATAAAAAATATTTAAAATAAATAAATAAAAGAATAAATCATGTTACAGTAAACTTAAATTCTAATTAGGGATATTAGCAAAGCACAATTATTATCATGTTACACATTGTTTTTATCTAAGAGTGCTGTTCACAAAAGTGGCACCTTTTCTATTTGTTTTGAGTCCCAAACAGTGCAGGCTTGGAAAATGAGTAACTCTGTAGTGGTGTAGTACATTCTGGCTTCAGGTATAAGTTGTGAGAATTTGCAATGTGTAGTGCTTGAACAGGTGATGTCAGAACTCACTAATAGAAGATTCAGACATTTTCAGCTCACTGAAGTAATAATTTGGAAGTGTGTATTTCTGTGGGGAGTATTTTGCTATAAGATGTCTGCATAGTATTTTACTTTCATTGTGCAATTTGTTACTTTGTATATTTCCTTGCAAATTAAATATTTAGGCTGGTTAGAAGTAGAAACATTCAGGTATAAATTTCAATTATACAGAGATCTACTGTATAGCATAGTGCTTTGAGTTAACAATATAATATTGTATAAAAACTTCCTGCAAGGGTAGATCTCATGTTAAGTGTTCTTAACACACACACACACACACACACACACACACACACACGTACATGCACATGTACACAATAATACTAAAAAATAAAGAGGGTGAGTAAAAGCTTTTGGAAGTGATTGATAGGTTTATGGCACAGGTGTGGTGATGGTATCATAGGTATATACTTATCTTCAAACTCATCAAGTTGTACACATTAAATGTACACAGTTTTTTTCTTGTCAATCATAGTTTAATAAAGTGGTTTCTAAAAAAGAACTTTGTGAAAATAAATACATATGTGATGTAATCCTCATTATATTACTCAGTAAGTACTTTGTGCTCCTTTTTCTGTATGTACCATGTTTTGTCTTCTGAATCCGTTGAATTTTCACCTTTAATTTTTTTTTAACTCTGCATTACTCTAGCATCACAGGGCTCAATGAAAAAAAAACAGAAAATACTAGTATTATTTCAAAAAGAAAAAAAAAGATTAACACATGGAATAGAATGCTTTACTAACTTTCTAGAAGAGCAGGAGCAGTGAAAATGAGGGAGTGTCTCATGATTGGAATAAAGATCACTTCTGTGGCTATGATAGGAGATTAAGGAACTAGTACTGCCTATTTCCACCACAACTGGCTCTCATGCCAGGTTGCTGGTGACTAAACACTGACATGCATCACACAGAGAGGGGATGATGCCTGCCACCCCCTTTTGCCTTCCAAAGTTCATACGAGCACATCTACATGATGGAACCTATTTATATCTAGAACTCTAGCTGCAAGGGATTTGGGGAATGTGGTTTCTAACTTTGCCACTACAGATGGTCCCCAATTATTACCTGTTGACTTTATAATGCTACAAAGTATGCATTTGGTGGAAATTTTACTTCAAATTTTGAATTTTGATCTTTTCCCAAGCTAGCAATATGCATGCAGTAAAATGCTCTCTTGTGACGCTGGGCAGTGGCAGTGAGCCGCGGCAGCTGCTAGTCAGCCACGTGATCGTGAGGGTGAACAACTGACACACTGACAACCATTCTGGACCATAAAGCCATTCTGTTTGTCACTTCCGGTACAGTATTTAATAAATTACATGAGAGAGTCAGCACTGTTCTGTGAAATAGGCTTTCTGTTAGATGATTTTGCCCAACTGTAGGCTAATGTAAGTTTTCTCAGCACATTTACGATAGGCTAGGTTAACCTATGATTTCAGTAGTTTCCATGTGTGAAGTGCATTTTCCACTTACAACATCTTCAACTTACAGTGGGTTTGTCAGGATGTAGCCCCATCACAAGTCAAGGAAGATCTATAGAAGCAAGTTGGAATGGAAATTGAGAGAACTAACCCAGGCATCGTCAACAGTCCACACCTTTGGCTGTTCAATCCTCATTTATAGTCTTCTACAATTAATGAAATTTCCAAACAGCAAATATAACAATTTGATCTAGTCTAAAATAATGTAACTATACCATGCATTCGTGTTTTATTCTCTTCCCCAAAATGGAGACCCCAAATCCCATCAGTAACTGAATAAACCTCTGGGGTTGTATTGAAGCTCTTATAGTTTTTTTTTTTTCAACGTTTATTTACTTTTGGGACAGAGGGAGACAGAGCATGAACGGGGGAGGGGCAGAGAGAGAGGGAGACACAGAATCGGAAACAGGCTCCAGGCTCTGAGCCATCAGCCCAGAGCCTGACGCGGGGCTCGAACTCACGGACCGCGAGATCGTGACCTGGCTGAAGTCGGACGCTTAACCGACTGCGCCACCCAGGTGCCCCAAAGCTCTTATAGTTTAATTGCAATCCCATTTTCCCATCCTATAAAATCTTTAAAAATGGAAGGAACAAGAAGAGGAGGAAAAACGGAAACTGGTTAGTATATACAAAAACTTATAAAACAATGAAATGGAAATAATATGGAAATCTACATCCTTTCATTTCTGCAACTGGTCATAAAAGTGTAATCAGTTTGTACAATTCTTATGCTCCTTCTGCTAGCTCTTCAGCTGTCTGGGATTATCTACATGGTAGAGTAACCCAAATCTTGATTTCTTAGTGATCTAATCAATTGGAAGAAACAAAATTTTCTATAAAATGAAATTTTTTTTACATTTAGAACTTCAAAGATTTTGCATGTTTGTTTTCTGGCTTCTTGGCATAGGTTGTCTGTTTAAATGTAAACACTAAAAATACTTAAAATTAAATTATATTTAAAAAGGTGAAAAATTAGGCATGAATTTAGCAGAATAAAATTGTTACTCATTTTTGTTTTGCTTAATAAATTTCTGAAAATTTACAAGTTTTAAATATTATATACAACTGAATGATCAAATATTTTGAAAAATCAGTTTTCTTAAGCTTTATGACCCATAGTACTTTAATGAGTTGTCTTATTGAAATCATATTCATTTTTATTTCTTTCACAAAATTGTAGAACACTTTCAGTCCTTAAAAAAAATATGACAAATTTAAAGTTGCATCACAAATCAGACTGCCTGATTGTGAACATCAAATGTAGGAAGATAACAGAAAATGAGAAAATGTGAAAAACGAGAGAAAGGTGTTACAATTCAGAAAAGTTACAAAAGCAATTACAAGAGCATCTGGTATATAACAACAGTCACCATCATCATCATCATCCATATATCGTATTTAAGGTGAAAATGAAATAAGGGCACTATAAACCCAAAGAATGCTATATAGTTTGCTAGTCCTTATAAAACAGACCTTCCAGCTAAAAAGATAATAAGTTAACAGACATAATTCAATGGGAAGGCCTAATTGCTGCTATATGGTGTAGCCAGTTCAGAGAGGTATGTGACTCCAAATCGATTGTTTCTGAATTTCCACTGTGACAATATTCATTGGGATGTTGCCAACAAAATTTTCTGGCTCCCAACCTCCATAGTTTATGAATTCAGTGACAGCAGACTATTTTGTCATTTGCTGCCATGAACTTTCTTGCTTAGCTCAATGCTGTTTTTACTCCTTGAGGCTGTTAAACTGACCCCTATCAATAACTCTATAAACCAGAATAAAGTTTGAATCTTTCAGGATTCTTAAGTCAAATTCTCTGACAGAGCATGAGGGTTGAGGTAGTTTGAGACTTCAAGCAGAACTGGCTTTATAGTCTGGCTCGGGGAGCAGTGTTTTAGGAACAGCTATAAACTTTGGGGACCCCGCTTGATTTTCACATAAAATTGAAAGGAAGAATCAGAAATTCCAATCATAGCCCAGGCTTTAGTTCACAGGAGTGTTATCTCTGGCCCTTGGAAGCCAACATTAATGTTTCCACATATTTCTATGTGGTAATTTGACCTGTACATATTCCTACCTTCATTTTTTTGTGTCAGATTATTGAAGTATAATTCTTAGACATTAAAAGTCACTCTTTATGCAGTTCTGTGATTTTTGAAAAAAAATAGTAGTAATGTGACCATCACCATAATGAAGATGAATATTTCCATCATCTGCAAAAGTTCCTTCATGACCCTTTGTAGTCAATCCCCCTGGAAAACTTAGATCAGATTTCTGATAGTTTGACCTTTTCTAGAATGTCATCTAAATCAAATTTTATAATATGTTGGCTTTTCCTCCTGGGTTCTTTCACTTAGCATAATACTGTTGAGATCGGTCCATGT
The DNA here is from genome assembly GCF_016509475.1 of Prionailurus bengalensis. NCBI lineage: Eukaryota > Metazoa > Chordata > Mammalia > Carnivora > Felidae > Prionailurus > Prionailurus bengalensis. Next base: position 32,900,048 of record NC_057350.1, on the reverse strand, counting down.
TGTTGCATGTATCAGGAGTCATTTTTTCTATTGTTGATTAGTATTCTGTCATATAAATGTGCCACAGTTTTCTCATCTACTCACCATTGGATGGACAGTTGGTTTGTTTTCATGTTTGATGAGGTTATGGAGAAAGCTGATACAAATATTTGCCTAAAGTCTTTGTGTGGGCATATGTTTTATTTCCTCTTGGGTAAATACCCACAAATGGAACTGCCAGGTCTAGGATGAGTACGTTTCACGTCAAGAAATGGCCACGTTATTTAAGCATACTGGCTTTAACATTTCGCATTTCCACCATAACACTAATAATAGCGACAACCACAATGGCAGCAAGAACAGCAACAGCTGCCATCTTACTGAGCACCTATTCCACATCTCTCACATAATGAGCACTGCTGAGCACTTTGCGTATATTTTTGAGAGTACAGGAATACAGGCACTGTAAGGTGCTGCTTAATGGAAAGTAAAGTATCTCAACCCTACTGAAAGTCAATATGGGAACATGCTTCAAAAGAGGTGCTGCTTATTGGAAAGTAAATTATCTCAACCCTTCTGAAAGCCAATATGGGCACATGCTTCAAAAGACCTAAATATATGCATGTACTCTCACCCGTGGAAAAAAATCTGTGTTCAGGAAATTTGGGGGGTATATAGTTCAATAAATTTTAACATGTGTAAATTCACGTAACTACCAACATAATAAGTATACATTAAAAAGGTCTTTTGTGCTATTCTTTTATAGTTACCCTTTTCCCCCCACAATCTCTGGCAACCACTGATTTATTCTTCAATACTTGTAGTTCATCTTTTCAAGAATGTCTTATAATTGGAATCACACAGTATGTAACCTTGCACTGAACACAGTGTGTTTTAGATTCATCCGAGTTGTTGTATTTGTTAATAACCCTTTTATTGCTGGCCAGAATATTCCCTTGTATAGATGCAATACTGTTTGCTTATCCATTTACTAATTAAGTGAGATTTGGGGTGTTTATAGTTTGGGGCAATTATTAACAGAGCTGCTACAAATATTTGTGTACAGATTTTATGTGAATATAGGTCTTCAATTCTCTAGATACCCAGGAGTGGGATTGCCGAGTCATGGAGCATGTACATGTTTAACAATTTATGAAACTATAAAATTACAAACAGCCTAACTATTTTTAAGATTTGCATTCCCACCAGCAGTGGAAAAGACTTTTGTTTGCTCCATATCCTCATCACCGCTCAGAATTGTATTATTCATTTTTGTCTCTGATCGATGTGCAGTGATATCTCATCATAGTTTCAATGTGCATTTATCTAAGTTAATGGTGTTGAATGTCTCTTCATGTGCTTCTTTACCATCTGCGTACTAGTGCCAATGAAATGTCTGTTCATGTCTTTTGCTCATTTTTTGATTGCTTGTTGTTGTGTTTGAAAGTTCTTGATATATTTTGGACACAATTCCCTTGTCAGATATGTGATTTATAAATGTGTTCTACCAGTCTGTAGTGTGTGGTGTGTGTGTGTTTTAGAAAATGTTTCTTAGAAAATCTCACCCTGAACTGGTGTAACATGTGATACAGTACTGCCATTTATTGAAACCGAATATACTTGTTTCCAAAGTGGTCCTTGTACAAAATGTATGAAAAGCAGTTTCTGGTATGACCTGTGCTCTGTTTCTACCCCTTGACATCCCAAAGCATCCCGCCAATGGCTATGGATACCCATTTTCCAGATGGGGGAACCTGAGGCACCAAGATAGCTGTTGCACCAGTGGTTGCATGGTGTGGTGGCTGTTAGGAGTTGCCCTTCTCTGCCTGGCCCATGTGGGAGGTGATGGGAGAGAAAAGCTGACAGGACTATGGGGACAGATCTGTTTCATATCTGCCCCAGGCCCTGAATAAGGGAGGGAGGCGCTTAGGGCACGACTTTGGTAGAAGCGGAAAACATCTTGGGAGCTGTTGAAGAAGGGAGACATCTTTGGGAGAGGCAAAGAGTCTGTGGCCAAGGTGGGAGGTGGGTGATGAAAAGCTCGTGCTGCTCGCGACGAAGCCTGATCTGGAGACCAGTCAGAGAGTTTGCTCTGCCAATACTTGTGGGCAGCTGAGGTCATCTTCCAGCTGGATGCCTTGAATTTGATGATGTCTAGCAGCAGGTGGGCCAGGGAGCTGAGGCCAGTTGGGAGTAGGAAGCCATCTTGGTTTAGGACTGAGAGCTTATCCATTCATCCATGTCCTGTCTGCTCATCTTTTCCAGCTGCACCTCCCTGCCCTCCCCCCCACCCCATGCCCCAGCCAACCCCCTAGGTGCAGCACCAGGCAGTCTACCCCCTCCTCCTTGATCAGATTATTGGGTGGGGCCCACTGGACAAGGCAGACGTTATAATGCAAAGCACTTTGTATATTTTTTAAGCAAGTTTTTTTTTAACGTTTGCTTATTTTTGAGAGAGAAAGAAACAGAGTGCGAGCATGGAAGGGACAGAGAGAGAGGGAGACATAGAATCTGAATCAGGGTCCAGACTCTGAGCTGCCAGCACAGAGCCCAATGCAGGGCTTGAACTCAGAAGTGTGAGATCCTGATCAGAGCCAAAGTTGGACGCTTAACCGACTGAGCCACCCAGGCGGCCCAGCACTATGTATATTTTAAATTCATTTCATAATCACAGAGATGCATGAGATGGATACTATTGCTATCATCTTTATTTTTAAAATGATGCAATTGAAAGCCAGAAAATGGCATGTAACTTGCCCAAGTCGTCTCAGCCTACAAGTGCCAGACTGTGATATTCAAACCTAGACAATGTGGCTGAAAGATTGCCCCCCCCCCAAACACAATGTTCTACTGCCTCTCCATTTACTGATAAAATAGACGTGAGGGCTAATACAGAATTGGCCACCCTGCAGAAAAATAGAATTCTAGAAACTGTCTTTTTAGGGAGAGCATTGAAAGGCATCTTGAGCAGAACATAAACTATAAAGTTAGCATCCAGGAACTGGAGAAAATGCCATTAGTAAGTGCATACAATAGCCATTCATATGTGCAAGTTGCCCTCTTTTTCCTGTATTGACATAATCCCTATCCAAACAGGAGCTGTTTTCTGCAAATCATGTGAGGTTTGGATTGAATATAATCAGAAAAAAAAATAACTTCAATCTTGGAGAATAAGAACAGAGGTTGAAAGAGTCAAACTCCAAACACAAACAAAATTCTGTTTAATCTGAGAAAGAAATAGAACATGACATGTTTTTATTAAAAGCAGGAGAAGGATTTAATGGAATCATTGAAATAGGCCTTGTATTTTTATTTGCAGATTACATAAAACTGCTCACAACTATTGATAGACAACGAATAGTTTGGCAACTGCATGTTGCCCAGAATTATTTGTTTTCATATTTTGATTAATTAGTTTGGAAAGTGGTTAGGGCCTATTTTTTGAGAGTGTATAGTTTAAACAATTTTTCCCTAAAACTGCTTTAGATTGTTTTCTTACAATTTAGTTGAAGGCAAAGAGGAAAACAATGAAGCTGTTTCTAGGTGTAACAGCATTTTTGGAGATAGGCATGATAGAAATATATGAAGAAAAATGAAAAGACATGACGGTCATATTGGTATCTAAGAAACCTGAGATCACGTGCTAATTTATGTATATTATTTGTGTTAAGTGACAATATACAAAAAGGCATTGAATCTTCTCTCTTATGTTAATATTTTTATCAGGTGTTGATGCAAGACTATTTTCACCCTTTCTGTTTTTTAATAAAAATTCAGAGTGAAACTTCCAATATGTGTTATGTAACAATAGTACATCTAAACTGAATTCATCAACAGTGGCATGCTTACCTCTTCTGCTCATTCTGGGGGCTAAATAAACATAGACAGGTAGGGGGGCACTCTGCCTAGATTTCTGTAAAAACTCAAATGATTGTCAAAGAAAACTTTGTGAAGAATTAAAAAAAAATTTGAGAAAGGCTGTTGCATCAATAATGGCATGCGTCCAAAATATATACACTTATCAGAGCACAAAACAATGCACCAACAACGAGCAAGACAGTGTGGAATCCAGGTCTTTATTTCTAATTTCCTCCAGATTTGTGGCCAGAAAAATGATCTCCAGGATTCTGGTCTGGTCTGTATCACCCACGTTTTAGAACCTCTTCTGTGTGCGTGTGTCCAGGTGCCCCACACTGCTCTCCTTCCATGGTATTGACTTTTTCAGGAGATTTCAAGTCTGTGCATTATGTAGAATTTATCAACATAAAACTTGACATCTCTCATGGATTTTTTTTTTGTGTCTGATGCTAACTAGGGGAAATCTGGAACCTCTAACCAGTCACTGGTCTTCTCCACCTTTATTTCTGCTCTGCGGTACAGTAGTGGGGCCAATTGAAAAGAATGCTAAATCAGGTATAAACCTGAACTATCATAACATTTCAGTATCCCCTCTGGTTTTTGTAGATCAAGGATGTTTAAGCATTTTGTTCTCAGTGTCACTTGAACACCATTTATTTATTAATCAGTTATGGTAGCCTCTTGAATAGACCAATTGAAATAAATTATCATTTAAAAGGATACTGCGTTATCAAGGAAACATTGTTCATTTTCTAACAATTTTTTCCAGGATTTTGTTCTCCATGTCATCTGTATAAATGTACATATTAATGAATGAATAAAATGTGAAGGGGTGCATAGTTGAAATGGAAGGGAATAATTATATGCACCTTTAGCAGATATTCCCTTTGTTTAATTTAATCTATTTGTTGCAAGATGAAGAAATCCAACCCAAGGTAGCAGCAATAATCAGAGTTTATTATAAGGACACATATGCATTGCTTCCCAGTAATATTCCTCAGGAAAAGCAGAAATAATATGAAAGCCGCTCCTCAAGAAGCGTATGAATTGTTTTATGATTGGGTCAGGTGGAGCCTAGTTCTAGAATGCTGGGGGGTTGTACGTATCTCAGGAGCACATCTCCATCTGCTGGCTTCCCTAACTTCTGCTCTCCTCAGTTTCATGGTTTGTTTGTTCTTTCCCGGCTTTCTACTGACTCCTAGCATGACCTCTACTCTCTAAAAAATCTCTTTTTACTTCATTTCCTTTTAATCTCCATTCTTGTGTTCTCTGCATTGTCTCTTTGTGTTTTAACTCATATTCTTAAAAGTTACAATCGAACTAACCCAATACATCTTCACAGATATAATTCACAGAGATAATTGGCCAAACTGGATTGATTTCCCTTAGATCAAGTCAGTAAACACATTGCCTCCTGAGTTGCTCCTTCATCATGGGTTGTGGTGTTGGGAAGCACCACGTTTGGATGTTTTTGTGTATCTTCGTGAAAAGACAAAGGAGAATCAAATGTAAGCTCCATGAGAGCCAAGGCTTTCTCTTTTGGTCACACACTGTTATGTCTCCTATTCCAAAAACTGGGTGAGGTACATTGTGAACCCTTGCATATTTATTGAATGCACGAATAAACAAATGGCTAATGGATCATTTGGATTTGCTTATGGATTGTGCAGTAACTTCTGAATGGTATGAAACCAGAAGATTGGCCTGGTTCAGGTATTGTTCAATGTGAACCAGCCTTAAATAGTTGCTCAGATGTGAATCCAGTGAATAAATTTATGCATGAGTAGCGTGAGGGAAATCTCAGACTAACCCAGACCAGAACAGAGTCATCTTCTTCCAGGTCACGTATATCTGAATATATCTTCCATGTATTTTTATATATTTAATTTGTTATTTAGAGTATAGGAAAATAATAGGAGCAAGAGCACGGGCCACTGTCTCTGAAACCACATGCAGCCATCTGACTACTAAAAATGTGGCTTTAGAGATGTCTGTAACAGAAGCAAATTCAAGAATAATGTCACTGAAGTTGTATGCAAGGCATAATTGCACATTAACAAAAATGGAATCCTGACCAAGAAGGAAGGAAAATCATATGGACAAAACTGGATATTAACATGGCCACTTGGGAGAATTCTGCAAGAACTATTTTTGACGTTTTTCATCTCCTCCATATCCATTCCTATATTTACCCTTCCCTGCAGTTTTACTAATCAGAGGTTTCCATGCATTTGTGCCTGTGGATCTCCACAGTATATTTCCTCAAAGATACTCTACATTTTTCATCAAAATGCTAAATGCTAAATTGTTCAGTGTTCTGCTCTTAGGAAAACTAATACAAATAGTACTGGTATGTTCCTTTACAGTCAAAAATCATATGCCCATGCGTCATGCCAATTGAGCCACACAAAAATTTGATGAGCCACGCATTCTTAATATGTCCATATCACAGGTGAGAAAAGAGGCACTCCTAGGAAGAATGACCTACCCAGATCTCTTTATCCATAAGTGGTATCATCACGATCTGAACGTAGGCCTTCTAACACTGCAAAGCTGTCTCTTGAGATTTCACACTTTATGGAAGTGTGATAACAATTTAACATGTCAGTACTTCCTATGAATATTTTCACTTTAATGTGAATGTAAAGACTGGCACTGTATAACCCAAAGTTTCCTTAGTAGTAAAAAAAAGGAGGTTTTGACAACCCTAGAGATTTTATTTGTAGGAAGGGTTATCTTCCCATTTCCGAAACATGGGGTTGATCCCGCTTATTTCCAAATTCCTCTTAGTCTGCAAATGATGAAACCAGAATTCTGATTTAATTTAATTTATTTTTATTTCCTTAATATTATGCATTGATTCTGTTTGGTTTTGAGTGCTTCTTTTCACTGTAATTCATAAGTTTGTTTCAGAATATATTAGACCCTTGAGCAGAATAGGTAATTCTCAGCTCCCTTCAAGAGGTGGTGGGGGGGAAGGAAGAATTCTTGGTGAGTGGAAGTTTGACCACATGGAACACACATACACGCACGCACGCACGCGCGCACACACACACACACACACACACACACACACAAAACAAACCTAGAGAAGTCTTTTTTTTTTTTAATTTTTTTTTCTTTTTTCAACGTTTATTTTTATTTTTGGGACAGAGAGAGACAGAGCATGAACGGGGGAGGGACAGAGAGAGAGGGAGACACAGAATCGGAAACAGGCTCCAGGCTCTGAGCCATCAGCCCAGAGCCCGACGCGGGGCTCGAACTCACGGACCGCGAGATCGTGACCTGGCTGAAGTCGGACGCTTAACCGACTGTGCCACCCAGGCGCCCCTAAACCTAGAGAAGTCTTGATTGCACTTCATTATTATATCCTCACACACTTGTTTTGCTCTGTTTAAGAATTATATAAATAGCTCTAAGATAGTATGGGGACTTAGGTGTGACATCTTCCAAAATGAAGCAAATTCTGATTTCAAGATCCAACTTGGATTTAGGTAGAGCCCTCATTTGTCATCAGGTCATCCTGTTTCTAAAGTCATTGGAAAATCTCTGATTCCTTTGTACTATTCTGTACCTTTTCCACACAAGGGTACTGATTCAAACATTTTAACAAACATGGCAATAAATGAATATTTTTATTTTCTGTAGTGAAATACTGAAAGGTGCAATCCCCCTGAAAATGGTTAAAGTAATTAGACATAAGCTGAAGTACTTAACACAGGTTTTTGAACTTACATGTTTGTCACACACCCTTTGCATAGGGATACATATTGTCATTACCATACTTTCCAGTTAATTTAAGTTTAAATTAAGTTTCCAGTTAATTTAAAGCCAGAAATGCCCTGGCTACATTGTTTCTATTACTAGTTAAAATGTTTTCCGTGACCCACCTGCACTATTTTATTTTCCATTCTCACAAAGTGACTGGGGTAAAGGAGTTAAATCCAGTGTAGAATCGAGTCCATGGACCCTGAAGATTGGGAGGGGTGGCTGTACCAATTTATATTCCCACCGATTGTGCATGAGGGTTCCTTTTTCTGTGCATCCTAATAACACTTCTTATTTCTTGCCTTTTGGATTTTAGCTGTTCTGACACATGTAAGGTGCTATCTCATTGTGGTATTGATTTGTATTTCCCCATTAAATTAGTGATGGTGAGCAACTTTTTATGTGTCTGACATTTGTGTGTCCTCTTTGGAAAAATGTTTATTCGGGCCTCTTACCCATTTTCTAATCCCATTATTTGTGGGGGCTTTTTGGCATTGTGTTCTATAAGTTCTTTAAATATGTTGAATGTAACCCCCTTATCGAATATATCTTGGCAAATATTTCTTCCATTCAGTAGGTTATCTTACCATTTTGTTGATGGTTTCCTTTGCTGTGCAGAAGCTTTTTATTTTGATGCACTCATCATAGTTTTAATTTTGTTTTCATTTTCCTGGCCTGAGGAGACATATCTAGAAAAATATTTCTACAACCAATGTCAATGAAATTACTACTTATGTTTTCTTCCAGGAGTTTCAGGTCTCACATTTAGGTCTTTAATCTGCTTTGAATTTATTTTTGTTTATGGTGTAAGAAAATGATCCTGTGTCATTCTTTTGTATGTAGCTGCCCAGTTTCCCAGCACTGTATGTTGAAGAGATTGTCTCCTCTCTGTTGTCACCTCCTTTGTTGTAGATTCACTGACCATACATGCACAAGTTTACTTCTGGACTCTTATTCTGTTTCATTGGTCCATGTGCCTATTTTTGTGCAAGTATCATACAGTTTTGATTATTAAAGCTTTCTAGTATATCTTGAAATCTGGAATTGTGATATCTCCAGCTTTGTTCTTCTTTCTCAACATTGCTTCGGCTTCTTCAGGTCTTTTGTACTTCCATACACAATTTAGAATTGTCTGTTCTACTTCCGTGAGAAATGTTGTTCGTATATTGATGGGGATTGCGTGAAATCCATAGATTTCTTTGGGTAGCATGGGCATTTTAACAATATTGTTTCTTCCAATCCATGAACATGGAATGTCTTTCCGTTTGTTTGTGTCATCTTCCATTTCTTTATCAGTGTTTTTTAGTTCTCACAGTACAGGTTTTTCACCTCCTTGGTTAAATTTACCCCTAGGTATTTAACTATTTTATTTATATTTATAGAATATTAACTTTTGAGTTGACTTATGCCATGTTTTTGAAAGATCAGAACATCCAAGAACAAAATAATAACAATAACAACAATACAGAGAAAAGCAAATTAGTTAAGGTTTAAAAATAGTACATTCACCAGAATGTACTTAACTAATTTTCACAGGACAGCAGAACAAAACTTGCAAAACGAAGCTTTACTCATAAAGTCTTCCTTAATGACAGTAATTTCTACAGAAAATTAAGCCATTACATACTGAATTCACTTTATATATATTGATGAAATTCACCTTCACACTTATTTGGATACATACACATAGGTGAATTCTGCATTATAGCTCTTTTTTTCCCCAGTATACAGAAGGAAACTCAAGTGTAGCATCGATACCACTTGTCCAAGGCAGCCGTGCTAAAAACTGATGGAGTTGGTCTGAGCACAGTCTGACTCTTTTTTTCTTTTAATGTTTATTTATTTATTTTGAGAGAGAGAGAGAGACAGAGAGAGAGAGAATCTCAAGCAGGCTCCATGCTGTCAACACAGCGTCTCACATGGGACTCATCTAAGGAATCATGAGACCATGCCCTCAGTTGAAATCAAGCATCAGACGCTTAACCGACTGAGCTATCCAGGCACCCCACAGTCTGACTCTAAACCCGGGTTTTTACATTGAACCAGTATCCTCCTCTAGAATCTAAAGTGGCAGTTTTCACTATAGAACATCAAAAAATGAATAAAAATACCAACACAAGAAAGGAGGCATATGAACCTAAATTGTATGCATTGTACCACAAAAATGAGTATATCCTGTGGGTATTTATTGAAGTCCATGAATATAAAGATAGGTAAGACACAGCTCTGCTTCCTATGAACTCACAGTCTAGTGGGAAACACATAATTAAACAAGACTTCTAAACTGCATATCATTTTGGCAATGATAATAACTATAGGAGCAGAGAGAATACTTAATAGCCTTGAAAGAATAACAATGTGGCCCTTCACAGAGGAGGAAATGTTGGGGCAGAACCAGATAGTAATAGTAACTGTAAAACTTACTACAGAAATAGGAGGGCGAGATCATCACAACCAGAGAGAATAGCACACAGAGATGGCACGGAAAATATGGGTTGAAATCTGGAGTGAGTAGGAGGGAAGGAGTCATAGAAGATAATGCCAGACAAGTAGGGAGCCTGGCATGTTGTGCCAAGTCATATTAAAATGCTTAATTTAGTTACTCTAAGCTAATTAAAATATTAATGATATTATATATACGAAATCATTGACCACAATGGTTGGCACAAGGTGTCTTGAATAAAGCAGAGTCACAGCGTGAATACAGAACTGTGGTAGTTAATGACTTGGACCGTGGAACAAAAAATCTGGATCGGTATTTTAGTTCCACAGCTCTTGGGCTTTGGGAAAAACATGTAATCTCTCTGAGTCTCAGTGGATTTTTTTTTGTTTTTTGTTTGTTTGTTTTCTGGAAAAGACAAATCAACGTTGCAGCAACAGCAGCAATAACAACAACAATAATGTTGCTTGCTCACAGTTTATTAATGTTTGTTTATCCCGGGTAATGTTTTAAGATATCTCATCGCATTTGGTCGTTGAGTATTCTCAACCCCGCTGCAGGTAAATAGCATTGTTCTCCCTCGTTTTACAGAGCAGAAAATGAAGGCCAAAAAGAGGTTAAATAAAATACAGAGTTGAGCCTGCATGGATTTGATTCAGAGTCCCAATGCAGGAAACATACTGCTGCTAACAGCTGGGGTGGATGATGCCTCGCTCTGATGTCTGGTAGCTGGTGCAAGCTGCGGGCTACTGTGGCTCACTCTTCTGTCTCCTCATGGGCCCTCGGCCCCCAGTAGGATAGACCAGATGCCTTTTGTGGTCTCCAGGCCGAGTTCCAAAAAAACAAAAGCAGAGGCCCAACCACACAAGCCCCACGTGTCACTTTTGCTACATTCCATTGGTGAAAATAAGTCACAAGGCTAATCCAGTTGCAAGTGGTGTTGAAATAGACTTGACCTCTCCAGAGGAGGATTGCCAGAACAACATGAAGTGAGCCTTAAGATTGCCAACAGCTGTTACAGTCATTTTTGCAAACACTACCACAAGTTTTTCCGGGGCACCCTTTTTTTGACCAGTGGACACATTTCCAGTTCTGTGCAAGAACACTGATGAAATTCAGGGGTCACCAAAGCCTCAGTTATTATTGGAAAACTCAATTTGGATGTTAGCCTAAATACTTATTGGTAAGACCTATGATAGAGACGTTTTACTAACATGAGTTGAAGGTTCTCTAGTTGATTCTCGTATAAGTGGAAATAATTCAAATAAAGCATTCTATTTTTCATCAATATTAACTACTCAACGTTCCTGTGTGTATAAACTTTTCAATTCCTCCGTCAGTGATAAAAATTACGGCTTTGACTGTTACTGTACTAAAAATGCAGAATACTGTGAATTCTGAAACACCTGTTCAGGTAGGAAAATATTGGTATATTTAGAACGAGTTAAATAAAATCTGATGTCATACAAAGTGGCACATGGTTTTTAGTATCATGAGTATTTATATTTGAGTTCTAGCAGTAGACTTCATTTTCCTGTCAATGCTGTCATGTTTTCCAATGGTTTGTCAGAAGGCCAGTAGGACATTTTATGGATAATAATTAGAAATATTGGAAATACTGTGTATCTGATGGATAGTCATATACATTATAGCTCTCTCTATTATTTCATTATGGAAAGATTACAGCCAGACTCAAAAAGTTAGTCTTTCTGAAAATTACTCTATTTGGGACAAATCTTAATCAGTGATATTGAAGCGTAAATGCCAGATATGCGTTGACCATGGTGCAACCATGCCTCCTGCGTAATGATAATCTGTAGTCTCCTTTTCTGATGCATTTTCCAGAGAAGTGGCAAGATGAACATCAATTCCCTGTCATCAATTCCCAATTAATGGGCCCGAAACCCTCTCATAGGATTACATTTTCAGTAAATCAGACCACAGAGTCAGAATTCAAAATAAGCCTTTTTCACTTTAACCAGAACTATGCATGCAAGATGGACCCAGGGTCTGGGAGTGGAGCTCACGAGACACAAGCTAAATTAAAGACACTCTTTAGTTTCTTATCATGTTCAGATTCCAGTTAGTCATTTACACAGACACAGCCTTTGAATCTACTTAAAAAACTGACTTGTCACCCTTTGGAGGGTGGAATGCCTGACACTCAGGAAAGGGAAATCTGTGATACTATGGCCAGGTGATTCCTACGTGTAAGAGGTGTGGTTTAATCCATGATCGAGATCATTTTGTTTGTCTAATGAGACATTAAGGATCTACCAATTTGCTGAGACTATACCTTTCTGTTTACAGTAGTGGGGGGCTTCTTCCTCACACGGCCTTGCTCGGAACGTGCAACATTTTCTTCCTGTTCTCAGACTTAACTCCGTGCTCATCAAATAAGCATTGTGGGTTATATGATACTAACCTGCCTTTCGCTATGGCTTTTTACAAATGCTGTCAGCCCCAACCACAGGAATTCCTCTTCCCATGTCCTTACAAATGCATATCCAAGTCTCTTTTCCCATTTATTTTTTTTTTACTCCTATACCAAATATTCTAATACTGGTCGTCGTTTGTCCTTGATGAACTTTTAATATTAGTCCTGCTTAAGTCAGAACTTCCTGTACACGCTTACGTGATACCTAATCTATTTCCCAGTTTCCTTTGGCGTTAAGTGATTAATTCTTTAGAACTTGATTCATTTGTGTTTTTGTTTCTTTTTCTAAGTTCTCTTGCTGTCTGATCAAATCATGAGTTTATGGGCATAGTTACATCTCATACCTGTTTGGTATCCAACACAGTATCTCTATGCATCTATCAATGTATGTATTTGCCATTCTTGTATAGTTACTGGAAGAATTTTTGACACGCTAGTAGCCGATTGTGTGTACCCATGTGTCCAATTAAAATTTGCTGTTAATGTTATTTGCATAAAATAGTTCTCTGTATTTGTTTGTTAATTTATTCATTCAATTAAACAATTATTGAGACTATGTATAAATAGCTGCTCTCATTACCAGTGGAAAAGAATGAGAGGCTGTCATGGCTGACTATTTTCTCATTGATCATGGCATTAGGGACACAATGAAATCTTTTTTCCCAAGGTATTTTTAGCCCCCATATATCTTTATAGATCGAATCTATATCCATTTGAGGTGATACAAAATTAATTGTGGTTAAGCTTTAAGTTCTTTCCCTTCTCTGATGTGCTATGATAGTATTCATTATTGTAATGTGATAACAAGAAAGCAAACAGTGGGTGGGATGCTCTTAAGAAATGGGGAGTCCTCTTTCCCAAGACATAAAAAGAAATTCACCGGTGTCCTTCTAAAAAGCAGGTACCAAGGATGGATTTAGGGCTTCCTGGAGAAAGTAAGAAAAGAACACAGGACACCACACTCACAGTTTTTGTTCCATACGTTGATGTTCTTCCCAGCTGAAAGTGATACCAATGAATCATTTATATGAGATATTTATTGAGGGTCTACAGTGTGTCTGATGATATGCTTGGGGCCTGATAGGCAGAGGCCCCTTAGAAATAGGGCATTTTAGGGGCGCCTGGGTGGCGCAGTCGGTTGAGCGTCCGACTTCAGCCAGGTCACGATCTCGCGGTCCGTGAGTTCGAGCCCCGCGTCAGGCTCTGGGCTGATGGCTAGGAGCCTGGAGCCTGTTTCCGATTCTGTGTCTCCCTCTCTGTCTGCCCCTCCCCCATTCATGCTCTGTCTCCCTCTGTCCCAAAAATAAATAAATGTTGAAAAAAAAAGAAATAGGGCATTTTATCAAAGTCACAGAAGCAGAGATGAGAATGACGGTGACCAGGGGCAGGGAGGGAAAGAGAGGTGCTGGTCAAAGAGTTCAAACTTCCAGTTATATGGAAGCTTATTCTAGAGTAAGCTCTACTGATCCAATGTACAGCATAGTAATTATAGGTAGCAATACTGTGTTACAAACTTGAAAGTTGCTAAGAGAGAAAATCTTACATATTCTCACCACCAAAAAGATGTGGTATTTATGTGATATTATGCAGGTATTAGCTAACTCAAAGGTGGTAATCATTTTGCAATATATAACTGTACATTGTACACCTTAAACTTATGCAATGTTCCATGTTAATTATATCTCAATAAATCTAAGAAAGGTAATTTTTAAAAAAGAGAGAATTTTATGTAAGAGAGTGATGACATTTTTGTAATAATCTGGTTATAAAGTGTATTCTGAAACTAGACTCGTAACCTACATGTGCATGAGCACCTAGCTGGGTTGAAAAAATTACAGACTATGTGCCTGTGTAAACACACGGAAATGCAAATTTTCAAAAATACTTTGCTAGTCAAAAAACCAAAACAAACAAGCAAACAAACAAAACCCACAAACCCAAATCTATAGTGTTGACTAGAACAGAGTTCATTCAGTTGATGTCCCTCAGCTTCATATATTTTCACCTTACCTCACTCATTTAAGGAGATTCATAAGTGATGTGGTTCACAGCAGTTATGGTTGTAGCCGTGGCCTTTCCCGGCCAGCTGATGTGGCATCGAAATCATGGTTTTGCAGGTAGTTGCGTTGAGAAGAAAGGAGTGAGTTGTTGTGCCCCAGATTATGGTAGTTATCTATTGCTATGTAATAAATTACTCTCAAAGTTCAGCAGTTTAAAACTACAAACGTGTTATCTTGCACCGTTTCTGAGGATCAGGAATCTGAAACAGGTTGGCTGATAGTTCGGGCACGGGGTGTTGTGAGGTTGCGGGCAAGCTATCAGCTAGGGCCACAGGCATCAGGCTCCATCAGCTCAGTCACATGGTTGACCGCAGTTGCTTGCTGGCTATGGGATTGCTACCTCAGTTTCTTGCCATCTGAGCCTCTCCACAGCCTGCCTGTTTCCTCACAATATGGCAGCTGGCTTCCCCAGAGCGAATGGTCTAAAGGAGAGAGAGGGTGCACAAGAAGGAAACCCCAGTGTCCTTTACACCCTCATCTCAGAGTCATGCCATCTTTCCCACCTTGTTTTCAGCAACATCCCAGTTTATACACTGGAATAGGGATTCATGCTCACTTCTTGAAGGAAAGAATATTAAAGAATTTGTGGAAATGTTAAAACCACAGAAAATCTGCCATTTTCTAATTTATGTCTTTGATGGTGGAAAAGTATTTTAACCTTTCAAACATCAGGGGCTTTTGTTTGTTTGTTTATTTGTTTCCACTTACCAGGTTTTTTTTTTTTCCAACTGAAAACGTATTAACAGTCAGACTAATGTCACAAAACTGGCTTGAGGATTAATGGAGGTAATTTTTTTAAGTTTATTTATGTATTTTGAGAGAGAGTCGGGGGACAGGCAGGGAGAGAGAGAGACAGAAAAAGACAGAGAGAGAGAGAAAGAGAGAGAGGGGGGATCCCAAGCAAGCTACACACTCCATACTGAGCCTCACTCGCGGCTTGATTTCACAGACTGGACAGTGTGATTATGACCTAAGCTGAAATCAGGAGTCACAGACACTTAAGCAACTAAGCCACCCAGGAGCCCCTGGAGGTGATGTTTATACAGGCAGTTTGCAAAGTGCCATGGGAATAAAATGTATCTTTTAATAGAATCTGTAGTTATTGGGACGCCTGGGTGGCTTGGTCGGTTAAGCGTCCGACTTCGGCTCGGGTCATGATCTCACGGTCCGTGAGTTCGAGCCCCACGTTGGGCTCTGTGCTGACAGCTCAGAGCCTGGAGCCTGTTTCAGATTCTGTGTCTCACTCTCTCTCTGCTCCTCCCCTGTTCACGCTCTGTCTCTCTCTGTCTCAAAAATAAATAAACATTAAAAAAATTAAAAAAAAAAGAATCTGTAGTTATAGCTGTGACATTATCTTCTAGACAAGTGTGTTACCCTATAAAATATGGTATAGGGATACCTCACATATTATTGATGTTACTGTTAATTTATAGTTGGAGTAACCACTAGTATTGCTTATGGTTGGGTCATACTGTTTATAAATGACAATTATGGATGCATGTTTCCCAACTATAAAACAACAGCATGTCTTATCAATTTTATTTCCTTCAAATCTATCCATCTGCCCATCTCTACTGAGAGAACCATAGACCGATATCATATCTTGCCTGGGCTGCTGAGATATCCTTAACTGGTTTTCCAGTTATAACCATTGCCCCTTCAGATCCATTTACCACATTGTAGCCAAGGTACTTTATTTAATTCAAATCTGCAAATGACATATTGGATAAAGGGCTAGTATCCAACATCTATAAAGAACTCAACAAACACCACACTGAAAAACAAATAATCTAGTGAAGAAATGGGCAGAAGACATGAAAAAACACTTTTCTAAAGAAGACATCCAGACGGCCAACAGACACATGAAAGAATGCTCAACATCACTCCTCATCAGGGAAATACAAATCAAAACCACACTGAGATACCACCTCATGCCAGTCAGAGTGGCTAAAATGAACAAATCAGGAGACTATAGATGCTGGCGAGGTTGTGGAGAAACGGGAATCCTCTTGCACTGTTGGTGGGAATGCAAACTTGTGCAGCCGCTCTGGAAAACAGTACGGAGGTTCCTCAAAAAATTAACAATAGATCTGCCTTATGACCCAGCAATAGCACTGCTAGGAATTTACCCAAGGGATACAGGAGTACTGATGCATAGGGGCACTTGTACCCCAATGTTTATAGCAGCACTTTCAACAATAGCCAAATTATGGAAAGAGCCGAAATATCCATCAACTGATGAATGGATAAAGAAGATGTGGTTTATATATGCAATGGAATACTACGTGGCAATGAGAAAGAATGAAATCTGGCCATTTGTAGCAACGTGGATGGAACTAGAGGGTACTATGCTAAGTGAAGTCAGTCAGAGAAGGACAGATACCGTATGTTTTCACTCATATATGGATCCTGAGAAACTTAACAGAAGACCATAGGGGAAGGGAAGGGGGGAAAATTTACAGAAAAGGAAGGAGGCAAACCATAAGAGACTCTTAAAAACTGAGAATAAACTGAGGGTTGATGGGGGGTGGGAGGGAGGGGAAAGTGGGTGATGGGCATTGAGGAGGGCACCTGTTGGGATGAGCACTAGGTGTTGTATGGAAACCAATTTGGCAATAAATTATATTTAATATAAAAAAACAACAAAAACCACACATCGTCCTTACAGAGAATTAAGGCTTTTATATGTTGTAGACGAATATGTCATTTCTCACTAGATATAAGGTCTTATTTCTTATACTGATATTTGTTTTTCTACTCACACAACTTTCAGTATTTCTTCCCTATTTGGTTTGAAGTGATAGGGATATTTTAGAAAGTTATTGAACAACAACAACAACAAAGAATGTTAAGTTCAAAAGACCCTTTTCTTCACCTTTGATTTTCCAGTCTGCTTAGATGGCTCCACTCCAAGATGTCCATCCCAAAAGTCAGCATCAACCTTGGAGCCCCCTTTCCCTCAGTCTCTGTGTACAATTCATCACCCACTCTTATTGACTCTGCCTTCAGAAGGTGTTTCTCATCTATTCATTTTCTATTTATTTTTCTTTATTTCTATCACTACTATCACTTAATAAGGAGATGGTCTCCTAACCAGTCACCCCCTTCCATCTTGACACCCTCCAGCTTATTCTTTGTTGAAAGGAAAATAACCTTTTAGTGCAAAATCCATTTCTTCTTAAAACTTTAGAAGAAAGTTCAGAATCCTTAACATCGCTTCCAGGGCCCAAACAGAAAAGGTTTCTCCTTACCTCCCTAGCTATTCTTTCTTCCTAATGTGTGCCAAGCTCTTTTATGCCTGAGAAATTTTTTGTGTAAGTTTTCTATCTGGCTGGGCCTATTTTCTTCTTTTCCTACTTTTGTGTGTGCGTATTCATCCTGTCTCTGCTTCTGCATTACTTCTTCAACGAACCTTTAAACTAATCCCCCTATTATATCTCTGTTTGAAATCTTCTCTTTCACTTCATCTAGTGGTGGGATTGTATTATATGGTGTCCATTTCCAGTAACTAGAATATCAGCCCCATGAGAACAGTGACCACATCAATGAACTTGTTGCAACTCCTCAGTAATTAGCCTCGTTCCTGACACATGTCGGAGGTTCAGAAAACATTTGTTGAATGAATGAATGATAGGAGGATAGGAGGATTGGACTGCTCCCATTAATTTCCTTGGGTCAGGATTGACTTATGTGACTAGTTGACATGATGGTACTGATCATTTTCACTTATGAAGAATGAGATTGCTCAACTCACTGGCTCAGCCAGAGTGTGTTTGCTCAGCCAAGTGGAGGCAGTGCTTGGAGAAAGAAGGAAGAGAAGGTGAAGAAATGCACTTTTTCTATTTAATGTCTTAAGTTGAAATAACCACAGACATGTGGAATTTAGGGTGTGACTGCCAAATAACTGCTTTTGTACCAATTTGTAATTTTAGAGCAGACCCGGCCCATTTGCTGATAATCCTCATTGCCTTTCTGTTAAAATGTTTGCATATTTGAAAGCTGGTCTTAGAATGTGTCTGCAGATTAGAAAACTGGTCTTACAATGTTAACTAGGATTTCCTTTTTATCTGTAACATCTTGTAATACTAATGGTCAAGTAAAGCCCATGATGACATATAAATAAATGTACATCCTGTATTCATAGTTGCTCTCTTTTGATGGTCTCCTAATTCTCATGACCTAAAAGTTAATATAGAATGTAAGTTTCAAGTTTTTACTAGTGTAGTATGGATCATAGGAGTGATAAAAATCATTTTGCAGGAAGCAGGAGAGACAGAATAGACCAACATGTATTTACGAAGCAAACAAGTGTTTATGATACAATGCAGATGATCCTCAAATACCCAAAATACATTACACTTTGCCCTTCTTCATGGATTTGGGATACTAATGTGTTGCTTTTATCTTATGGCTAGGATTGACTTTAAATGAAAGAGAATAATAGGAATATGGTTTCCTATTTATCTGTAACATCTTGTAATACTAATGCCCAAGGAAAGCAAATAACAACATATAAGTAAACACATGTCCAGAGCATGAAAGAAATGATCCTGGCTATTCTAAAGAGTTATATTTTAATTTTAAACTTACCAACTCAGGGGCGCCTGGGTGGCTCAGTCGGTTAAGCATCCGACTTTGGTTCAGGTCATGATCTCACAGTTAGTAAGTTCAAGCCCCACGTGGGGCTCTGGGCTGACAGCACAGAGTCTGGAGCCCACTTCGAGTTCTGTGTCTCTCCCTCGCTCTCTGCCCCTTCTCTGACCCTGCTCACACTGTGTCTCTCTCAAAAATAAGTAAACATTGGGGAGCCTGGGTGGCTGACTTTGCTCAGGTCACGATCTCACAGTTTGTGGGTTTGAGCCCCGTGTTGGGCTCTGTGCCGACAGCTAGCTCAGAGCCTGGAGCCTGCTTCGGATTTTGTGTCTCCCTCCCTCTATGTCCTTCCCCTCTCATGTTCTGGCTCTCTTTCTAACATAAATAAACATTAAATTTTTTTTTTAACGTTTATTTATTTTTGAGACAGAGAGAGACAGAGCATGAACAGGGGAAGGGCAGAGAGAGAGGGAAACACAGAATCTGAAACAGGCTCCAGGCTCTGAGCTGTCAGCACAGAGCCCGACGTGGGGCTCGAACTCACAGACCATGAGATCATGACCTGAGCCGAAGTCGGATGCTTAACCGACTGAGCCACCCAGGTGCCCCTAAAAATTTGTTTAAAAAACATTTAAAAAATTAAAAGTTACCAACTCAAAATGTACCACCAATTCAAACTTTTAGTAAGTTTCTTCTGTGTATAGCAATCATTAAAATCACTACTAAATTTAGGGATATATAGAAAATATAATATATTCAGGCCCACAGTGAGGTATACATACACCTTGTATTGAAAACACACACACACACACACACACACACACACACACACACACATACACACACATATTTAACTTTTAAAATAATTTCTGAGATCTACTTCCAGGTGAATAAGTCATGAGAAAAATGAATAATTATGCCTGAGGACATCTGAAAAGATAAACTTATAGTAAGCAAGTAAGCTTTAATAGGATTATACAAAGTAGTGATGGGAAAAAGAGGTATTTCAAGTAGAAAGATAATGTGTAAAAATACCTGACAGTCTAGAAG
This sequence comes from Prionailurus bengalensis, assembly GCF_016509475.1. NCBI lineage: Eukaryota > Metazoa > Chordata > Mammalia > Carnivora > Felidae > Prionailurus > Prionailurus bengalensis. Next base: position 32,879,863 of record NC_057350.1, on the reverse strand, counting down.
TTCATGTTCTTTTGGAGAACAGGGAGTTTCCTAGTATGGCTAGATCTTATGGCTTATAATAGGAATGAGAAAAAAATAAAAAGCCTTCCTTAATGCCCCTAGTCAGTCAGACATTTTCTCTTCTGTAATTCCACAGAAATTGTATGTGGATTTTCACTGCATTTATCATATGACATGAAAAAGTATTTGTTGAAATATGTTTCTCCCTTTTAACTATGAGCTTAGTATATAGATATTTGCTGTTAATAATATATCTGATATGTTATAGAAATTCAAAGAACATCTCTTGAATCAAAGAGTCTGGAAAATTAAAGTTAGAACCAGATTCAGAATGCTCTGTCTCATATGACTAATGAAAAAGTTTAGGGCTGGGTCATTTTTGCTTTCAAAATTTTTTGCTTTTTTGTCATTTTGTGACGAGGAGATTCCTCCAAACAATCTGAATTTTCACCTTCTCGTCAAAATCGAAACACTTGGCCCCCCGTGAGGTGGTAACACGCTGCTGAAGTTGAGTGGCGGCTGCCACCTTTCACAGAACTGTCTCTGCACATGCCACAGTCCCCACCTCTCCCTCTTGTCCTCCACTCAGCCCATTTCATCACTTTACGTTATCTGCTTGGCTGCTGCAGACTCGTCCATTCTTCCCTCTCCTTTGCTGCAGTGCAGGGGACTACCAGTAAACAGCACATCCTCAGGTATGTGTTTTAGAAATATGTTTTGGCAGCTCTTGGAACTATTTAACTGTAGAAGTAGGTCAGGTGGTAGCATATTCTAATGTCAAGTGTTTAGCAGGATTCTAAACTAGCTTTATATGCTTGATAAAAAACATGTATGTATATTATTGTTCTATAATGTCCTTAGGAGAATAAAATGGGTTTTATTATTAAAGACAGAAAGAAATTTGACCCCAAGGTGAAGGCCAGCTTCTCATGTCATGGCAGGGAAGACAATATTGCAAGTTGTCCATAGGAAATTGACTTAATTGTAAAACTGAGAAGTATGATTTTACTAAAAACTATGCTCAGCTTAGAGGTGATGAAAATCATTTTGCAGGAAGCAGGAGAGAGAGAATAGACCAACATGTATTTACAAGCAAACAAGTGTTTATGACACAATGCAGATGATCCTCGAATACGCAACATACATTACACTTTGCCCTTCTTTATGGATTTGGGATATTTTTGGCAGATTGTTTTTTTTTTTTTTTGCATTATTCTCCGAATATAAAAATCACATAGTACAAGCTAAGTAGGAAAGATGATTGTTTACCACTCCCTTTTTTTCAGAGGTATTTTTATCATGTCTTACCAACATATATTTATATATCTAATCCTTTCTCCAGGATGCTACATAGAGTTTTGCGGACAAGTGTTTTTTTCCCTCCTTTCCTTAACAACACCTCTGGTTGAAAGGTGTGTTTGCAGTGCCAAAATTAAATATTCGGGTTCGTCAAGTACTATAATCTGTGGTACAGAAATGGGTAGGTGGGAAAATACTGAAATCTCAGCTTTTTCTTGTTACCAGGTTATGAAAAATGTTGACAAACATTTGGAAGAAGTGAGAGCTGGCAGGAGTGGGTTAGGAACTGGTAGCTGCAGAAAGACCAAAGAAAATTGTCAGCTTCTCTCTCTCCTGACATTTTGCTTATGTATAGAGGAAGGGTTTACATCCCTCCTATTTTTTTTTTAACATTCCTGCATAATTCGAATGGAGAGCCTAATGAGGACGTACCTGCATTTTGAAAATTTATGGGGAAAGCAGCATTTTTGCATTTCTGCTAAATGAAATGACAGGATTGGCTCCAGGTTTCTATTCCCAGCAAAAGCCTCAGGTTCGTCTGTGACAGGACTCTCCATAGAGGTTATTTTTACCTGGCATGGCTGTGCTGTTACTGATGCTGCTGCTCTCGCTGGCAGAAATAACTTCTCCTGTGGGTGTCTCGGGCAGAATGAAAGCTGGGTCAAGGTGGAGAGGTGAAAAGAATCGTGAGTAACCAGGAATTTTTACTCTTGGTGCATTTCTTTCTCCTTTATATTTTAGAATGTATCGGATCTGCCTAGCTTTGCAGTTCACAGCATTTCCAAGAGGTTGTTTTAAGACTTAAAAATAATTTTACACATTAAATATGCATGCAGAATAAATGGGCTCCACCTTCCATAGGCTCCACACATCTGCAATATTGTTCTGTATTTCATTGCAAGACTTTTGCTTGGCTTTCTTCATTAACTCTTACAATTCCTGACACTTGTAAAGACTGAGCAGATAGATCCCAAGGCCATGTATGTAAATTAACATTACCTCTTCTACATAAAGTTCAAATATGTTGCTGACATTTGTTGATATTCAAGTACTAGTTGTCTAATACGATTCCTACATCTAAGCATCCTGTTTTGAGGGTAATAAGGAAGGAAAGTTAAAAATAGCAAATGTCATAGGAACTCTGATTTGAATAACTTAAGAGTTGAAGCTTTACAGTCGGGAGTTGCAGGTCGATACATGGATCACTCTGTAGAGTCAGTAAGTCCTTTATTCTGTGCCTATGAAAATGCAAGACCTCCACAGTTTCACCATTGCATTTGTTTATGTACTTAAGGCATATAGAGTTTACATTACTGTTATAGTTTTATAACTGAATCTGTTTCTGGTATCATTGGAAGAGAGGGAAATGCATTTGACATTTGTTTCCCTCTGAGCTAATTGGCCAAATTCAGCCACTGTCCTTTCTCCTTTTTACCATCCTATCAGCCACCACAGACCCCACTTCTGTGTGTGTGTGTGTGTGTGTGTGTGTGTGTGTGTGTGTAGAAAGCTTACACATAGATTTATTCATCTTATCCAATTTTAGAAGTAGAAGTATTCCTCTTCTCTAAGTCTCTTGTCAAAAAAGAGATGTAGAAACAGACCCAGAAATCTGGAGGATTACTTCTTTTACATGTCATTGAATGCTCATTGGAGGCATGCCGATGAGCTTATTTCACTGGAACTTACCCCAGAAGATTCTAAGTAACCTTAAAGCTAATTGCTAAGCTGTGTCTTTTGCTTCAATCGTGTTTTTGGCCAATTTGTGGTTCTGTTTTACTGACTTGAGTAGGACCTGGAATGTTCCGATCGAATGATCAATGAAAACCGGAAGCTACACACAAGCTGGAAAAGTTACAAATTTAACCACTTAGCTTCCAGTCAATTTTCACAGTAATCAGTTATTACTGGCATTTTGTCTTCCTTCCTCTTTTTTCCTTTAATCTGTCTCTTTTTTCTGCCTCTTGTGATTTATAAAAGGCTTACCTAAGTGTCCGATATTTACAAATAGGTTATTGGTCTTATTGATGATTTCTTCTCTGGTAATGTTCTCCCTCGATGTTCTAAGGTGGGACCGTGAAGTTTAAATTTTGTATCCCCACTGGAGAGTTCTAAAGGAGAAATTCACTTTTCCCCAAGTCCAAGACACATCCGTTTTACTTTATACCTTGGACTTTAATCTATTCCATAATATTTGTTATAATTTTTACCTGTCTAGCCTGATAAGTTTATAACATTTTCATATCCATTATATGGTAGTATATCTACAGTAATCTCATGATTAGCAAGGATACATATGAATACGTTTTTTTATTTATTTTTGGGACAGAGAGAGACAGAGCATGAACGGGGGAGGGGCAGAGATAGAGAGGGAGACACAGAATCGGAAACAGACTCCAGGCTCTGAGCCATCAGCCCAGAGCCTGACGCGGGGCTCGAACTCACGGACCGCGAGATCGTGACCTGGCTGAAGTCGGACGCTTAACCGACTGCGCCACCCAGGCGCCCCGAATACTTCCATTTAAAAAGAGGAAACCGCTATACCAAAAAGTTAAATGACTGACTCCAGAACATTGACCCAGTTAACTTACAGACATAGCTTTATAACAGAAGTGTTTAGACCTCTAATTCAGCACGCTTTCCGCTATGTACAGCTCCTTAAGTAAACCAGTTGACACTGGAAAGCCCATATACCAATTCCTGACAGAGCTTTCTGTCCATTTTTAAAACAATATCCTCAAAATGAATCAGAGGATATACAATATGTTACTTTTTCTTGGAGGCACTCTCAAAGTCTTCTTTCTGGTTGCACAAGAAAAAGATCTTTATGGGGCCAGTAGCAAGCTACAAATAGCAATTTTGAGAATTTCGAAAATTAAAAAAAATTAGAAAATAATGTTGGAAAATATTGAGGATGAGGCTATGGTCAGAAAAAAAATGGGGATGGAATTATGATGTACTAATTACTGTTAATATAGAGGTACACTTTTCTGTTTTTGGATTATATGACATCTCAAGAGGCTATTAAGCTATAATTTCCTGTATTATGATTGCTATGGTAGTTTCCAATGCAAAAAAAAAAAATCAAAACCAAACCAAAACCCCAAACAAAACAAAAACCAGAGGAAAATACAAAATCTTAAACTCTTGTCTTCAACACTTTACTTTTTAGATAAACCTCTGGGCAACACACAATTGAGTAATCTAACCACACCCTTGCTTTGCATAGTTTGGATGAGGAGAACAGAGGCATTTCACTGAGAATTTCTCAGCTAAGAGAATACCTATGAAGTTACAGGCCAGTTGATTCCCAGTATGAGTAAATTATGATAGAAAGCTTATATTCAACTTAATCTCTTTCAAGGCAATTTGTGACATATATTTAAAGGGATATTACACTCAATGAGCATTTACTTAAGTAAATGGACTCTTCAAAAATACCTATCAAATTTGAGAGTATAGATCAGTATGTGTGTGTATGTGTGTGTGTGTACATACATATATACATATATATATATATAAGTATATATATACATAAATATATATATATATACACAATCATATATATTCAATTCTTTAGAATATGTACAATTACTGAATATGGTCTTATTCTTTGACAGAAAGTATTTATCTTCCAAAATATCCATCAAACTATTATTGCAACTAATATATAAATGTAAGCTATAGGAAGAAAGGTATATAAATATAGTAGATCCTGTAAAACATAATCATTTTCACCATTAAAAGTGAGTTTTGGGTGACTGGCTGCTCAGATGGTTAAGCTTCTGTCTCTGGATTTTGGCTCAAGTCATGGTCGAGCCCTGTGACAGACTGCACGCTGACAGCTGGAGCCTGTGTAGGATTCTCTCTCTCCCTCTCTCCCTGCCCCTCACTGGCTCCTACTCTCTCTTTCAAAATAAATAAACTTAAAAAAAAGAAATCCTCAAAGTTAAAAAGAGTTTTCATTAAGTATTATTATTATGTAAAATATTGACCTATTTTTAAAACACTTCTGAAAGCTTTTCTCTGAGACAAATTTTAAAATAAACATATTCACTATTTTTTTAAAGCTGCCATATCACCCATGGAAAAGACTGGCTCATAGTCATAGTAGAATAGATAGATAGATAGATAGATAGATAGATAGATAGATAGATAGACAGACAGATTTGAATCTTTTTTTTTTCACTGCAATAATGTGATTTTTTAAAGCACAGGGACATGACCTGTGGGCAGAAAGAGCTGCCCTATAGATGTGATCCTTTAGATTAATTTAGCAAATATTATATATAAAGAAAATAAATAAATCTCTACTTTACAGAACTTCAACAACAATATGACAAGGAAAAGAAACAGAACATTTCACTATACATCAATGGTTAATGATATATATACCCATCACCCATTTAACCCACCTAACACCCAATGCCATCAATCATCAGTGTGTTCTCTGTATTTAAGAGTCTCTAATGGTTTGCCTCCCTCTCTGTTTTATCTTATTTTTCCTTCTCTTCCCCTATTTTCCTTCCCTTCCCCTATTTTCATTTGGAAGTTTCTCAAATTCCACATATGAGTGAAATCATATGACATATGTCTTTCTCTGACTGACTTATTTTGCTTAGCATAATACACTGCAGTTTCATCCATGTTGTTGCAAATGGCAAGATTTCATTCCTTTTCATCACTGAGTAGTATTCTGTTGTATATATATATATATATATATATATATATATACACACACACACACATATATACACACATACGTATGTGTGTGTATATATGTGTGTGTGTGTATATATATATATACATATACATATATACATATATATGTATATACATATATATACACACACACATATATACACACACACGTATGTATACATATATATGTATACATACACATCACATCTTCTCAATCCTTTCGTCAGTTGATAGACATTTGGGCACTTTCCATAATTTAGCTATTGTTGATAGCACTGCTATAAATATTAGGGTGCATGTGCCCCTTCAAATCAAGATTTTTTTATCCCTTGGATAAATTCCTAGTAGTGCAATTGTGGGTCATAGGGTAGTTCTATTTTTAAGTTTTTGAGGAACCCCCACACTGTTTTCCAGAGTGGCTGCACCATTTTGCATTCCCACCAACTGTACAATAGGGGTCTTATTGATATACATATTTTTTTAACCTACCATCTCAATATTTTCAAATGAACTCTCTACAGTTATTTTTAACCATCTACTCCTTTTCTTCTATCAGTAGCCACAGGTCAAATGTTTCTTATAGTATTTCAGAGTTTCAAAATTTGTGAAATACTATGATTATTCAGGGCAGCGTCCTTCAGAGGTGCTTTGAAATCATTTAAAATAAATTTTTAAAAGCTTAACACAAAACTTGATACTATTATTCTGTCTCCAATTTTATGTTCATCTTTGCCACTTTATTGAAAATATCATACACTACACAACCCCATAACTGCTTATTACTACAAACAGTTCTTTTTTTTAATTTTTTTAACTTTTATTTATTTTTGAGACAGAGAGAGACAGAGCATGAACTGGGGAGGAGCAGAGAGAGAGGGAGACACAGAATCTGAAACAGGCTCCAGGCTCTGAGCTGTCAGCACAGAGCCCGACGCGGGGCTCGAACTCACGGACCGTGAGATCATGACCTGAGCCGAAGTCGGACGCCCAACCGACCAAGCCACCCAGGCGCCCCACTACAAACAGTTCTTAACTCTTCTTTGAGAGTACCAGTTTTGTAACACTATGAGCCATTCAAATAGGCTTACAATTTTTTTTTACTGACAAACTATGTTTCACCATTTATTCTTTGTCTCTTTTCTTCCCCAACTCTTCACATTTTATGAATTTTTGAGAAAAACCTCTTGTAAATAAGTACCATGTTCAATAATTTAAAATGGCCTATAGCTGTAATCCACAATACAAAGTGACAGAAGAGAGTCTTCGCTATTTCTCGTTCCCCTTTTAGAGTCAAAGAGAAAATATTCTTGCAATGTGGATCGGGCCATGAGGTTGATCCCCCCAAATCAATAGACTTATGGTGAACTAAAGTATAAGTAGTAAGTTACCTCCAGTCAAAGATTAGTATCCAAGATAAGCTCAAGCAGCCTGAAGCTGACAGCACAATGCAGGCAACTGGGAAACCTGAGAAGCTGATAGGATTTGCCAGGGAGCAGCCACAGGGGTGACTGGGGCCTATCAGAGAAAGAGCATAATGTGCTTCCTGGAAGATGAAAAGGCCCATATGTCATAACATACACCTGACGCTTTGCAGAACAGATCTTCCTTTCTGCAACCATGTGAGCTGCCAGTTGCAGTCCTAGGGTAGAAATCACATGCACTATGTTAACAGAGTTCATGGTACTCAAGAGGACTATCTTTTATTGTGATGCTTTAAAAATATACCGTGTGCCATACTGAAACTCTGGAAAATATACCGCCTTTCATTTTTATGGAGAACAATATACCGTTGCCTATCCACGGTCATCTGTGGTATGGCATTTTTGGAGGAACTAGTGTCTTTCCTACCATTAATTAGTTGTAAATTATAGCTGAAATCAATAATCATAATTTCAGTGGGACAATTCAACGCAAGGTGATAAAGAATCAGTTGGATATGTAAGCTATTATTTTTTAATAGAAGAAAGGCACAGTAAGGTTTCTTTAATAATTATAGCAAGAGCAGAACTGGAATAAAGTGGATTTGACTACACATTCTGTTTTGTCATGTTTTTTTTTTTAAGATACATTTGAGCTGAAGCCATTCATCATTTAGTAAAATAATATTTTGCAAAAATACCACAAATTTCATTGACCTCTAGTTTTATTAAATGGTCATGGTAAGTACACGCCTTATAGATGACAAAACTCCTAATGTAGCAACACAGGCCTGTTCGACCTTTGTACTTTCCCATTTTGTCAATACTTGATTGTTCAGAAAATCAAGTTTAACTGGTGCTGACATATGAACTGTGTTCATTGGCTGACACCACATCATTGTATCTACCCCCAAGGAACTCGGGGACTGTAGCAACATAAAAGCAACCTTGTTTCATCCCATTTCTCCAGATTGCTTGCCTCTTGTCTGAAGAGGAATGCAAATACCAGATGATGGATAAGGGTTTTTACCCTTAGCTAAGTTTGGAAGACTGATGTTTCCACTTGGAGCTTACTTACTTTCTAGTTTGTATTGCACTGAGCCTCTAACACACAGTGAGGGTGGATATGGTTGTTAATATATATGTAGACAAGGTAGAGGAGGCAACGCTTATAGAAGATGATTTTGCCCATAGTTGTATCGCAGAGGTCAATAACTTACAGCCGTAGCATATGAAGGGAAAGTAAATGCCTTGATTGTATGCATTCCGATGAACTTTGTCGCCTGCAGGTCCTTTAGTCTCAAATCTGGGGACCGGGAGAAAGTGCTCAGCTGTTCCATAGATGCTTAAGAAAACAGCTGAACTCAGCTGTCATACACACAAATAGAAAAGCAGTTTTCCAGGTAATCCATTCTCAAACAGTTACACATGGAAGGAAGCAGGATTTCGAAGTAAACAACACCTTGGACTTCATTTTGATAAAACTAATAGAAATTAAATGTGTACAGGGGCGCCGGGGTGGCTCAGTCGGTTAAGCGTCCGACTTCAGCTCCGGTCATGATCTCGTGGTCCGTGAGTTCGAGCCCCGCGTCCGGCTCTGTGCTGACAGCTCAGAGCCTGGAGCCTGTTTCAGATTCTGTGCCCCTCTCTCTCTGACCCTTCCCCGTTCATGATTTGTCTTTCTCTGTCTCAAAAATAAATAAACGTTAAAAAAATTAAAAATAAATAAATAAATAAATAAATAAATAAATAAATGTGTACAGATACTATAAAATGGTGAGTAATCCAACAGAATGAACAGGATGAGTACAACCTCAGTTTTGGTAAGTCCAGTGTCCATTCCAGCTTTTGCTCTAGAGAAATGATCCTCAGGTATTCCACCATGATGAATTTAACAAATTCCTCTGTAATTATTTCAGATAAAATGTTTTGGTCCTAACAAATTTATGAACAATTTTGAAGAGACTAAAAGAAGGGGAGGCTATAAGATCCGCCCCCCCTCATCTTATGGTACAAATGTGAGCCAACAAATTTGGCTATGTACCTTATTTCTGTCAGTTGACTACTATTTTCCAACTGACTTTGATTTTAAAATTAGAGATTTGAAATCATAAAAATTTAGCCCAAGGGTATCATAAAGCCACACCTAAGAATATAATGTCTTTGAAAACTTATTTTGAAAAAGAGACAAGTTAAAAATTTTACTATTCACTAGTCCTCCTAGAAACTACCTATTATTTGCCATTTGAAATTGTTCTTAGGTTACAGAAGTGTTAAAAATTTTTATGTGCTAGAGCTCAGTTAGTTTTGGACAGGGTAATGAAGTAGAACAGTGTGCCTAAGGAAATGTGGTGATGAATATATCATTGCTGTAACTTGTCCAAAATCCCTGCCAATGTAGCCACATTTTTTTCTATGAATCTGTTTAACACTCTCACCATTAAGATTTTCACACTATATGTCACGGTGGTGTTGTTTAATTAATGTAAGAAAATGCTGAGCAGACTCAAAAGCAACATGGTGTTGGTTCCTCTCTCATTTTTCCCATGAAGAAAATAATCCCCTAAATTATTAGCATTAACATCTCTAGCCTTGTTACAATCAGAGACAAAGACAGGGGGAAAGAATGGCGGTTCTTTATAATAAGAGATAACTGAAAAGTGGGTTGAAAGAGAGTGAGCAATAATCTGAAGACAATTAGGCAGCTCATTAACCTGAACCATTCAATGTTTAAGTCATCATAGAGTGACATTGTAACCTGAACAAAGTTTATAGGCTCTACCTGAAAGTTCCTCAGTCCCTGCCATGGCAGTTTCTTCTTGGATAAATGCAGTCATTATGAAAATAATGATCAAAATCATTTACCATGAGAAGAAATACATGAGTTAAAGTAAAACAATGGTCGGTCCAAATCCAAATTTAATTTTGGGGAAAGCACTTAAATCTCCACTATGGGGGTGCCAGGGTGGCTCAGTCAGTTAAGTGTCAGACTTCAGCTCAGGTCATGATCTCTTCACGGTTTGCGAGTTCCAGCCCCGCATTGGGCTCTGCGCTGACAGTGTGGAGTCCGCATTGGAGCCTCTATCTCCCTCTCTCTCTCTGCCCTTCCCCCGTACTTGTGCTCTCGCTCTCTCTCTCAAAAAATAAACAAATAAACATTAAAAAAAAACATTAAAATAAAAAAACATTTAAAAAAAGAGGAATCTCCAGTATGTTTCAAAATCATTGTCATATGGAGTCTACAAGAGCAGGTACCCTGGAGTTAGACATACCAAGGTCCAAAACCGTACTTCCACCTCGATGTTGTGAGAACTGACATGATCTCTCTGTGTCCCTCTTTCTGTTAAGTGGAGATGACCGTATGTTCTCTCCAACACGTTGTGAAAATCTACCCCACTGGTTGGGACGTTTTGGAACATAAATATTCTAAAAATGGTGATTCTGATTGTTGTGATTATAATTGCTTACTGGTATTGTGATTACTAATTTAAAATTGTTATTTCCTCCGAATGCCTCTTTATCTGTTGCACATTCATCTCTGTAACATTTATCAGCGGGAAGATAGCACTTTGCTGAGAGCATATTGCTTGATTGGTACAGAACCTGTATCACTATATGCAGTGGGAAAATGTAACATAAAGATGGCGGTGAAAGAAAGGGTGATATCTCTCTATTCCAGTCTGTAGCATCGAAAGATGTTAGGGAAAGGACAAAAGAGAAAAATAATTAGGGTATATTTTAATGTAATAAGAAATTTTCTCCGGGCTGAAGAAAAATAAAATTCAAGTCCAACTACAAATTTCATCTTTTTTATGTTTACTTTCTCTAATTCTCACATAAATTCCTACGGTACTGTGGCATAAGTGCTGAGAAAAACAATTACCTTGTATTTTGAGATTTATACTCTCGAAACTTAATATAAAACACACTGACAAGGGGCGCCTGGGTGGCTCACTTGGTTAAACATCAGACTTCGGCTCCTGATCATCAGTTTTGTGGGTTCAAGCCCCATGTCAGGCTCTGTGCTGACAGCTCGGAGCCTGGAGCCTGCTTCGGATTCTGTGTCTCCCTCTCTCTCGGCCCCTCCCCTACTTGTTTTCTGTCTCTGTCTCTGTCTTTCTGTCTCTCAAAAATAAACGTTAAAAAAAAAATTTGAGGACGACACTGACAAATTGGTGATATTTCGTATCAAATGATTGTAAAAATCAAAAAAAGTCAAGATGTGGTTAACAAATACAAATTGGTAATCAGTTAAACAATATGTTATACACATCGCACGCACATACCCACCCGCATGTACACACACATACATATATAAAATCTGAGTACAACTATGGTTTATCTCCTGAAGAGTTACTTGAAACATCACATAAGGTTCTCATAAATGATGCCAGGATTAAATGTGGAAGAAAATTAGCGAAATTTGTATGTTCTGTTTTGCCAAAAATTCATTTTATTTTTATTGCTAAGTAATATATTTTCATTTTATATGCTAGAAAGTATTGAAGATGTTTTGATTTTATTTGCAGAGTATCCATATTTATCACCCCCTCTTTTTTCTGACATTCATGATTAAGTACTAGGATGTGCTTCAGTGATCCGTGATTCAGGAGGGATTATGTTTGTGTTTACAAATACAGGTTGAATGGGTGTGAGTATTCAAAGTCACTTAAATTCTTTCAGGAACTTAATTAATTAAAATACCTTAAACTTAAGGGATCCTGTCTCTTTCTCTTCATCATCTAAAATGTTCATCTATGTAGGGGTACCTGGGTGGCTCAGTCGGTTAAGTGTCCGACTTCGGCTCAGGTCATGATCCTGCAGTCCGTGAGTTCGAGCCCCGCGCCAGGCTCTGTGCTGACAGCTCAGAGCCTGGAGCCTGCTTCAGATTCTGTGTCTCCCTCTCTCTCTGCCCCTCCCCATTCATGCTCTGTCTCTCTCTGTC